>NC_080175.1:68425356-68667856 GCF_950295315.1 Erinaceus europaeus
GTCCATGATTGCTCAACAATTTGTTTGGCTTTGTATGTTAACTCTCTTTTCAGTCACCAGGTTCCAGGTGTCATCAGGATGCCGGCCAGACTTCCCTGGATTGAAGACACCACCAATGTGTCCTGGAGCTCAGCTTCCCCAGAGACCCATCCTACTAGGGAAAGAGAGAGGCAGACTGGGAGTATGGACCGACCAGTCAACGCCCATGTTCAGCGAGGAAGCAATTACAGAAGCCAGACCTTCTGCAACCCTCAATGACCCTGGGTCCATGCTCCCAGAGGGATAGAGAATGGGAAAGCTATCGGGGTAGGGGGTGGGATATGGAGATTGGGCGGTGGGAATTGTGTGGAGTTGTACCCCTCCTACCCTATGGTTTTGTTAATTAAAAAAAAAAAGAAAAAAAAAAAAGAAAGACAAAGATAAGTATGGGATGATACCACTCATAGACATTAGTTGAGAAAGAAGAACAGAAACGGAAACTCAAAAGCAGGATTTGACTGAATTTGGAGTAGGACACCAAAGTAAAAACCCTGGGTTGAGGGTGAGCGTGGTTGTTTGGCGTCACAGGGTGGGGCGAGGGGGGGTGGGGGTGGAAAGGTAAGGGGGAGGATGAGATGGGACACAGCCTTTTGGTGGTAGGAATGGTGCTTATGTACACTCTTATTAATTTGTAGTCATATAAATCACTATTTAATTAATACGAGAGAGGAAAAATTGATTGAATGCCTCTAACTTTTTAATGCACAGACCATAGGCTGAGTCTTTGGTATGTTGACTCTCTTAAAAGCTTAGACCAGGGAGTCGGGCAATAGCGCAGCAGCTTAAGTGCACGTGGTTCAAGCCCCAGGTTCCCCACCTGCAGGGGCGTCACTTCACAAGTGGTGAAGCAGGTCTGCAGGTGTCTATCTTTCTCTCCCCCCTCTGTCTTCCCCTCCTCTCTCCATTTCTCTCTGTCCTATCCAACAATGCTGACATCAATAACAACAACAACAATAACTACAACAATAAAAAAACAACAAGGGCAACAAAAAAAGGGAAAATAAATATTAAAAAAAAAAAGCTCGGAGTCGGGCTGTAGCACAGCGGGTTAAGCGCAGGTGGCGCAAAGCACAAGGACCGGCATAAGGATCCCGGTTCGAACCCCGGCTCCCCACCTGCAGGGGAGTCGCTACACAGGCGGTGAAGCAGGTCTGCAGGTGTCTATCTTTCTCTCCTCCTCTCTGTCTTCCCCTTCTCTCTCCATTTCTCTCTGTCCTATCCAACAACGACAACAACAATAATAACTACAACAATAAAACAACAAGGGCAACAAAAGGGAATAAATATTTAAAAAAAAAAAAAAAAGCTTAGAATAGGGAGAACAGAAGCAACCAGAGGCACAGCTATATACAAATAATGTCAAAGGACATAAATTATGGTGATGTTGTGTATGATACAGCAAATCCTAACAAAGGGATTTTTCAAAGTTAACCCAACTGCCAAATATTTTGATTACAGCAATAACTATCGACCACCTTCTTAAACCCTAAGACAGCAAGAACCTCCCACTACCTCTATAAAGCCTGTATTTTCCCATCCTGGAACCTCTACGGTGGGGCTCACTTTCCTGCATGCTGCTCTCAATTCATACCAAATGATATTGCATCTACTGATCCCAACCTAATCAATGCAACAAGTACCACCTCAGCATGCTTCACTTCAGACTGTGTCCAGAGACATAAGGTGTGGAATGTCAACCCTTCGGCCTCATTACGAGGGTGAGACCTTACCTTTCATAGGATCCTCTAATTCCATTTCAGGTGGTTCACTTCCTAACAAAGTCCCAAAACCTAGATATACACCAAGTCCCAATAGATACAGCATATGTTCACATGTATCCATAAATTAGGGTAAAATATATACCTGAAAGCAAAAGTACACAATAGTCTGCAGTGAGTCAGTATAAAGTTCATAATGAAATATTATCTATCTACTTAGACTTAGATACCCTCCTCACCTACTTCCTATTACACTTCCCTCACTCACTCCAAAGCTAACCTTATCAAAGCAAGGACTGCAAAAGCTGAATAAGGCCAAGAGTCTGGCATACTTTAATGATGACTCTTTAGTCACTATCAGGCCACCCCATCAGCTGGGGCCCTAGTCGGGGATTTCCAAACAGACATGATGGGCCTAGACCTCGAATAAATCCCTCTCCCCAATGTTACCAGTCATCTAAATTAGGAACAACACAATAGACCCCTTTGTGCATTCCCATAGGACCTTGCCCTCAACCTGGATAACAATGGTAGAGAATGTTCCATCCTCCTAAGGGAGGGTGGACAACATACTCTGTGCTCCACCTGAGGAAGATGGGTCCTGAAATTGGGGCTGCTCGGAACATTCCTACTCATGACTACAGAATATGAGCTCAGATCTACAGGGATGCAGAGGTCACATAGGCTCCTAAACTGAATATGGGCCCCAGATCAGATCAAATCAGTGGGGTTTATAGTCAACAGTATTTTTACCCCTTTCCCATATTTGAGAGCTACTCTCTTTCCTGAGCCAGCTTTCTGGTCATTTTTCCAGCCATGACATCATCTCTCCAGACAATTAATTGGATCCACCTACATATCAAGTTTTAGGCTCAGGGGGGAAAAAAAACTAGAATAGTCATGGCTCTTTGGAATATAACTAAAATAGGCTGACTATTTATCTATAAAATGGAGATTGCCCCCCAACTCTTCACCTGCACTACTCCAACCTTTAGGTTCATGATTAGTCAACAACTTGTTTGGCTTTATATGTTACCTCTCTTTTCAGCCACCATGTTCCAGATGTTAGCATGATGCCAACCAGACTTCCCTGGACAGACAACCCCACCCATGTGTCCTGGAGCTCCAATTCCCCAGAAACCCACCCCACTAGGGAAAGGGAGAGACAGGCTGGGAGTATGGAACGACTTGTCAATGCCCATGTTCAGCAGGGAAGCAATTACAGAAGCCAGACCTTCTACCTTCTACATCCCACAATGACCTTGGGTCCATACTTCCAGAGGGTTAAAGAATAGGAAATCTATCAAGGGAGGGAACAGGATAGGGAGTTCTGGTGGTTAGAATTGTGTGGAGTTGTACCCCTCTTATCCTATGGTTTTGTCAGTGTTTCCTTTTTATAAATAAATTTTTTTTTAAAAAAAGAGGCATTCTAGTTAAGATTTCCAAGTTAATTCCCAAGATAATTAGACAAAAGCTGGGCCAGATGTCTAAGCTAAGTTTTGGTCTCAAAATAATTACCTTTGTTAATTACCAGTAATTAGTGTCAGCATCTGAAGATTTCCCAAAAACCCTTGGGTGGGATAGGAGGCAGAGAGAGAAGAGAGAGAGAGAGAGGACAAGAGTCAGTAAGCAAGTGCAAGTATTTGCCAATGCAATTATATTTTAAGAGCATCAATGCCTAAGTAAAATTCTATAATTTTGATCACTGGATTTAATGAAATGCTGGATCTAGTTCATGCAGATCTCTTTACTTTTTCTAAACTTAACTTGAAGTTGATATTAATTTATATATATATTGACATTTATATCATCACTATGCACAGAGTTCATACTACATTGATATAAATCTTTTCATGTTTATGTCCCTTTTATTGTAATAATTATTTTTCTATAGCTGTATGATTATACCTTTAATCCACTTTCTCTCCCAAGAAAACATTTGAACAGAAAATGACCCTAGAAGAAGAACCAAGAATTTGTTCTGATGCTCCTCTTTAGCATCTCTTCTCTAGCCAGAGGTGTTAGTTTTTATCTCAATGAAAAGCAGAGGGCTCAATGATCTGTGCATAACTTGCGGGCAGCACTTTTTATATAGATTAGAAGTTTACATAGCTCACTGCTCCCTCTTTTTTTACCCAGATGATCCTATACATGGATCTATCTATCTATCTATCTATCTATCTATCTATCTATCTGTATATATATATAGAGAGAGAGAAATGCATGTTTTTGTGTAATACCTTGTCCTTTTGGGAAGCTCTCTATTTGTCCTTAGTTTATTTTTTAATATTTAAGGTCACTGCTGTGCGGAATGTCCTCTTTATCTTTGTTATAGCAAAGGTTTTGCAGTTCTGGGCCAACTTTTTCAGATAGAAGCACAGAGACTGAGACAGAGACAGGGGAGAAAGGGAGAGATACCCTCAGTGCAGAAGGGGCTGGGCTTGACCCTGGTTTGTGCTCATGGCAAAGCGGGCACCTCCCCAAGTGAACTATCTTGCTGGCCAAGTAATGTTTTTGAATAAATTATTTTAGATACAGTCATTATTTAATCTTAAAGATGCAATCACTTTACCATGCAAATAACAACACAGATCCTTGACAATTTACATCTCTATCACATGTGCCTCCTATCTCTGACCCCCCTAACCTATGATGAATCAAAAATTTTTTGAGGGATTAATGGCTTACAGTATAGTTGTTGACACATGGGTAAAGTTTCTCATATCGTCATTATAGATGTCTGCAGGACACTTTCACCCCCGGCCAGAGTACTTTGCCACCAACATGTACCAGAACCTGAAAGCCCCCCACCCCACCCCCTTCCTATTCTCCTTCCCAGAGTCCTTACATTAGACAAAAGGCTAGTGACCAAAATATATAGAGTTCCAAAATTCAGCAGTAATAAAAGAAAATGGTTATGCAAAGAGGCTCTCATCGCTGAGGCTACAAAGTTCTAGGTTCAATATCCTGAACCACCATATGCTAGAGATGAGCAGTGCTCTGGGGGCGGGGGGAGGGAGGGTGCAAATAACTCCATCCAAAAGTGAAGCAAGGATATGGACAGAATACTCACCAAAGAGGAGAGCCAAAAGACCAACAGACATATATATATGAAGTTCTAAGTCACTAATGATAAGAAAAATAAATGCAAATAAATACAATGAGATACTGCTTCATTCCTGTGAGAATGCCGCACATCAGAAAGGACAGTAACAAAAAACACTGGAGAGTCTGTGAGGGCAAAGAAACCTTCCTGCACTGCTGGTGGGAATGTAAGTTGGTCCAACCCTTGTGGAAAGAAGTTGGAAAGCCCTCATAAGGTTAGAAGTGGACCTACCTTTCCAGATGCTAACATGATGCCAACCGCGAACTTCCTTGGGCAGACAACCCCATGCTTCCCCAGAGTCCCCACCCCACTAGGGAAAGAGAGAGACAGGCTGGGAGTATGGATCGACTTGTCAATGCTCATGTTGAGTGGGGAAGCAATTACAGAAGCCAGACCTTCCACCTTCTGCATCCCACAATAATCCTGGGTCTACTCCCAGAGGGATAAAGCATAGGAAAGCTATCAGGGGAGGGGATGGGATAAGGAGTTCTGGTGGTGGGAATTATGTGGAGTTGTACCCCTCTTATCCTATGGTTTTTGTCAGTGTTTCCTTTTTATAAATAAAAATTAAAAGAAAAGAAAGAAATGGACCTACCTTGTGACCCTGAAATTCCTCTCTTAGGGATATATACTATGGAATCAATGAATTTTTTATGTCATCTCAAGTTAAATGCAAACTGATCTGTCATCCTCACCAGACTCTAATTTAAGATAACTTAAATTAACTAACTTTTCATCTATTTCCAGTAGCCACTGGACATATAGAGAATACAAAATTTTCTGTAATTAATAAAATATGTCCTCATCAATATTGCCACACCAAGAGTATTCTAGTAATATACTTTGGCCCTTTTATAGTTCAGTATATCTGAGATGAAGCAGTTTTCCCACTAATTATTTTGTGTCTTAGTGGTGTCTCTAAACTTATTTTAGTCCATGCACTAATATTTACTGTGCGAATACTAACTTATCTGCTTGAAGAGAGAGAGAGAGAGAAAAAAAAGGTTATTCATACAGATTACTAACAGGGAAAGTGAAATGCTGTCTAATGAGAAGGGAAAAGTGTGCTATTTTGTTCTTAATAAGTATCATGCATAAACCACCAGCCAAAGCTGAAAAGTAAAGCTGGTTACATTTCATTAGGAAGAATACATCACAAAAGGGGACAATTCTCATTCTCATCAGTGGACTATTTCTCCAGAATGAACTTTCTACCCACCACCACCTTACTAAATTTGTGTGACTTTGTCAGGCTTATATTTAAATGACCAACTGCATTTTTACACCACATGTGGCAAATCATTGCAGGGTGTGCCAACAGAAAAAGCATGAGTTACATCTTTGTAGTGAGATGTGTTTGTCAAGGGCACACAAGCAGGCTGTTGTATATGGACATCGTATTTGCATCATGTAAAACAGGAGCTACAGGAATATATAGTTTCACTCTGATCACAGTTCAAGACCGTATGAACAGAGCTACCTAATACAATCACAACGTTCAATACCACAGCTTTCTGTTATCAACCTCTATTGTCTTCTTCTTCTTCTAGCGTTTGCCCTTCTTCCGTAGCCAGTCAACAGCGTCAGGTTGAGCCTGATGTCTGCTTGTTGCTGGCTTTGAAAGTGACTGGGATCCATGTGGATTCAGTCGGCTAGGAAGGACCGTCAGTTTCCCCAATAAATGGGTACTCATGGGATGCACCACGAGAAGGTCGATCCAATGCATCTTATTTTTACTCACTTATTTTTTTTTGCCTCCAGGGTTATATCACTGGGGCTTGGTGCTGGGGCTTCAGTGCACTACGAATCCACTGCTCCTGGAGGCCATTTTTTCCCTTTTGTTACCCTTGTTTGTCATCATTGTTGTGGTTATTGCTGTTGTTATTGCTGTCATTGTGGTTGGATAGGATAGAGAGAAATCGAGAGAGCAGGGGAATACAGAGAGGAGGAGAGAAAGACACCTGCAGACCTGCTTCACCACTTGTGGGGAGCAGGGGGCTCAAACCGGGATCCTTACGCTGGTCCTTGCACTTTGCACAATGTGCGCTTAACCTGCTGCGCTACCGCCTGGCCCCCTATTTTTACTTTTTAATAATTTACTTTATCTGCTTATCTTTTAGATACAGACAGAGAGAAATCAGGAAGGAAAGGGATGAGCGAGAGGGTGAGAGGAAGAGACACCTGCAGCCCTACTTCACTACTCGAGAAGCTTCTCCCCTGCAGATGGAGACTGGAGGGTTAGAACCCAGATCCTTGCACAATGCAACATGGACATGCCTACTGCGTGTACCACCTCCCAGCCCCCAGCCTGTATTTCCCCTAATTCCTTACCTCAAGTGCTGTTCTGAACTGCCCTGCTGCTACTGAGTATTTCTTTTGTCTGTAGCAAGAGCTGGCGTCCTTTAAGGCTACTTGAAGCCATTTGTCAATCTGAGGCAGAACCTTGGAAAGAGACATGGGCACAGGGCCTGCTGTTTCCGCAGCCCGACCTATTGGCCGAGGCCCTGTGAACGGGAAAGACTGTGCAAACTCATAGCTAATGTCCTCCTCGTCAACATAGACTAACTTCACCTCCACGTCCATGATGCTCTTCAAGGGGATGTGCGGCAGAGGCATGGTAATCAGTGGGCTGTCAAGTTCCATTATCTTTGCCTCTTTCTTTCCAATTGGCTTTTCTTCACCTTCTGCCTTCCGCTTAAAGGCCACTTTCTCTAAATCACTGTTTTGTTTCTCTTTGAGGCTCTTTGCCATTTTGATCCTCTCCACTGTGGTTTCTCCTTGTTTGTCTCCAGAGCTTTTCTTAATCTCTTGTGGCATTTCCAGAATACTGGGTGAGTTTGCTAAGGCAGACATTTTCTTGCTTGTGTTTATCTATGCAACAAGCTACTCACGACAGACCCTATTTACTGTATTCTCCAAACTCCCGCTGCTTCCTGAATCCATTAATTCCTTCTGGAAACGCCTGTTGGGGTGAGAGAATGAAAAGCAAGTCACATAACATTTTGAATTCCAATAGCTTGAATTATAGTTACATTGATTTTAAATACTTTTATTCATTACAGATAGTTATTGCCTTAAATTAAGACTGTATGTATATCATTTGCTGACTTTTTTTAATTAGGGAAATGTATATTTTCATTTTAAATCTCACCAAAAATTTGTTGTAAACAGATTCACACAGTGTCTTAAAAATAATCATCTATAACTTAGCAACACTAAAGATTTTCATAGGGGACAGAAGACTCAGTGAACAAGAAAGCCTTATCCACAGTCACTGAGAACAAATAAAAAGACCCATCTCAATATTCATTTCCTCACAGAGGTAGGTGGTCCACAGCTCATTATAAAGTGTACTGCTAACCTGCACAATTGACTCAGACATCTAGGAGGCCACAGCTGTTTCTTCCAAAAAGCTTCCAGACATGTTTTGGGCACAGTGTCTCCTTGATGTCTTCTTTAAGAAACACAAACCTCAAGTTTAAACAGCTTTAAAGAAAGCAGTTTTGTTTTTAGAAGTGACCTGAAAGCTAGACAGCGTGACCTTCAACATCACACCAGTGTAGTACTAAGCCTTCATCCAAAGTCTGCCAAACTAACATTTTTGTAGCAATGGTACTGATAATGTATACCATTTGGACAGGAAACATTTTTCTAAATCACTGATGTCTGAAAAGTGTAACAGTCTTTTGATTCAAAGGTTTTTTTTATACTTCCTCTGCTTCTAAATTAGTTTTAAAATATAAAATGCCCCGAGACCTAGTAATTATATGGTATGGATGATTCCTTTAAAAATATTTTGTTACGTATTAGAGCCATGGAAAAATCATGAGGGAAGGGGGAAATGGAGGGAGGGAGGAAGATGGAGGTGGAGAAGGAGATGATGGAGAGAGGGAGGGAGGAAGAGGGAGATAGAGAGACAGGGAAAGACAGAGGGAGAGAGGGAAAAGGAGACAGAGAAAGACGGAGAGAGAGATAGAGACAGAGGGAAAGAGGGAAAGAGAGGGTGAGTCCTTCAGCACTGCTTCACTGTTCATGAAGATTTCCTCCTGCAGGTGGGGACCAGGAGTTTGAACCCAAGTCCTTGTGCATGGTAATGTGTGTATTCAGCTGGGTGTGCCACCACCTGGTTCCCAGTTTCATATTTTTAAGACTTTTACCCATCATGTTCTGTCCTGGAAACAACTCTACATAGAAAATGGAAGAAGCGCATTCTTCAAACAAGTGGGGGAGCCAGTCTAGTTGGATTGTGAACATATCAAAAAGAATCTACTGTTCACATAATCTCACAGGGAAAAAAAAATCAAATTTCAGTAATTCTCGTAACAGCTATCTTGAATGTTAATTTGCAGTTTAATACTAGAACAGTACTTCCCAAGTGATTTGTACTGACATTAGCGTACTATATCTGTGGGAGAAGGTTAGCTAGAAAATTAAAATTTTTGATAGGATGCATCATGCTCAGTCTTAAAGATCTTCATGGCTGGATTCATTGGCCCCAATGAGACACTTTAACTAACAAGCTCCTGCTTTCTCCCTTCTTTCTCTTGGAAGCCTTGCTGGCACCCAATCTATCCTTTTCACCATGACAGTGGCTCTTCAAAGGGGTAGAGAGGAAACTGTTCAGGTCACCGCTCTCTCTAATTTTCTTTCTGTCATACATGGTTTTGAATAAGTAAAGGTACTTGTCCCCTCTCTCCCACTCTTTCTCAAGCGCCCTCCCTCTGCCTGCTTTTCCTTTAAACTACCTCATGCCAATCCCTCCTTCTCACCCTCCACTGTCCATCCACCCCGTGCCTTTGGTTTATAAAAAGGAAGGTTTTGTTGACTTTAAGAAATTTTTAATTTTTACATTTATTTATTTCTTTGACTAGAAAATAGCTAAACTGGTGAAGCACTGGATTTGCAGGCCTGAGGCTCTGAGTTAGACCCCAAATGACACATGAACCAAAATAGTGCACTGAGCCCCCTTCCCACCCCCCCCAATTAAATTCTAAGTCATATGAAATAATTTTTTTTAAATCAGCTTTTGAGCCAGACTGTGGCACACTAGGTTGAGTGCACACTTTACCATGTGCAAGGACCCAGATTCAAGCCCCTGGTTCCTACCTGCTGAGGAGGTCTGTCATGAGCAGAGAAGCAAGTCTTTAGGCTGGCCTGCCTGTCTGTCTATTTATCTATCTATCTATCTATCTATCTATCTATCTATCTATTCTTTCCTTCCCTTCCCTCCCTTCTCAATTTCTCTGTCTTATCAAATAAAATAGAAAGTGGAAAAGAAAGAAAGAAAGAAAGAAAGAAAGAAAGAAAGAAAGAAAGAAAGAAAGAAAGAAAGACATGGTCTCCAAGGGCAGTGGATTTGTAGTGTCAGCACTGAGCCCTAGCAATAACCCTGTTAACCTCCTAGGGGATACATGTAAACAAACACTTTGTTTTCAAGCATCTCTTAAGATAAACTATTTCAGATAAACTCTTAAGATAAACTATCTCTTAAGATAAACTTATTAGAGAACCAAAGGGTGTTGTCAAATGCCCAGGATATATACATCCTAAAGCCTAAAAGTAGCCTTTATGTGTGGAGTGAAAAGGGAGGGTCATTTGCCTTTAGTGTTAGCTACAAAACTGTTGAAGGCAGCTTCTGATTTAGAGCCAGAGCTTTATAAAATTTGTTTTGGTTCCAGATGCCACCAGGATGCTGGCTAGGCTTCCCTGGATTGAAGACCCCACCAATGTGTCCTGGAGCTCAGATTCCCCAGAGACACACCTTACTAGGGAAAGAGAGAGGCAGACTGGGAGTATGGACCGACCAGTCAACGCCCATGTTCAGCGGGGAAGCAATTACAGAAGCCAGACCCTCTACCTTCTGCAACCCTCAACGACCCTGGATCCATGCTCCCAGAGGGCTAGAGAATGGGAAGGCTATCATGGGAGAGGGTGGGTTATGGGAATTGGGTGGTGGGAATTGTGTGGAGTTGTACCCCTCCTACCTTATGCCTTTGTTCACTAATCCTTTCTTAAATAAAAAATTTAAAAAAAAAATTGTTTTGTATCTACAAAAGAGTTATGAAGCTCTTAAGAATATGAAACTCCAAATTAAATAATATGTAATTTGAGACTTTTTGCCACCCACTCTGGCAAATGCTTTCAGACTTCTTTTTTTATTATTTTTTTCCTTTTTTAAAATATTTATTTATTTATTCCATTTTATTGTCCTTGTTATTTTACTGGTATAGTTATTGTTGCTGTTATTGATATCGTCATTGTTGGATAGGACAGAGAGAAATGGAGAGAGGAAGGGAAGACAGAGAGGGGGAGAGAAAGATAGACACTTGCAGACCTGCTTCACCACCTGTGAAGCAACTCCCCTGCAGGTGGGGAGCCTGGGCTTGAACAGGGATCCTTAGGCCAGTCCTTGCACTTCACGTCACGTGCCGCGGCGCTACCGCCGACTCTCCAGACTTCTGTATCAACTATAGTACCCTACTCTGAAAGTTAAGCTGAAATTCTTGTTACTCCTAGCAGATATCCTATTATAGTCCATTTAGTAAGAATTCTCCATCTTCTTGTTCTGCCTCATTTTACTGGTCCAATCCTAACCAGAAGTTACCCATCTCTTCATCCTTAGTCTACTACTGGCATTTATAAACTGGCATTTATAGCACTGATGATGTTCTACCTTCTAGTCATACAGGAAAGCCTTATTTATTTGAATAATCTCTCTAAAAACAGAAATATGTGCCAGTTAACTTCACATTAGTTAAGTGCTTTGCATAAAGTGGGTGTTCAACAGATGTTGATCAAAATGGATGCTACAAAAATCAGAGAAATGCTAGTTTATATACCTTAAAAGAAACAAACTGAATTATTCTAAAGATACAACCTATAATTTTATCAGACTTGTTTCTGAGGTGCTTTACTAGATTTTGTTGTTGTTTTCCATTTGATTTTGAGTAAAGTACACTTTCTTCTTTGATAGTTCAAGTGAATCAGGTTCCAACTAGATTTAAACTATCAACCTCTGATGTTTTTGTTTTTTTTTTGCGGTGTTTTTGGTAGTCAAGTTGATTAACATGACATTAGTCAGTGTTCCTGAGGCACTGAGTTACACTTTAATCATTACTTCAATAAAAATACATTTTAGAGAAAACTGTTAGACAAACATTATGTATGTCCAAGAAGCATGCAGTGATAACATCCTGTAAAAATAAATGTCCATTCTTTAATTCAAAAGACAGCACTGTAAAATTTATTTCCACATATATACATATATATATATATAGTGCCTTAAAAAGATATCTCTAGAAAATATTCACATAAAACATGAGAATGATCCTCCAAGTTTCACAATAAATACAGGTACAAGAAACAAAGAGAGGTAAATGTTCAGTCATCTCTGGGGGAGGTAACCATTCAAAATTTATTCAGTGGATTCTTAACACATAAATCTTTTTCCTCATGGCACATTCTTTTTCATGTGGGAATTTCTACTGGTACATAGATACAATCAGTGATTTACATGGACATTGGTACCACAAATTATTTATTAGAATTTTGACTGAAATAAGCAGCTCAAACATGGGCAATTCTGGTTAAAAAAAAAAAAAAACACTTAAAATGTGCTCTGAAACATTCAGCATCACAGTTGCTATGGTTTTCTTTCTTAAAAAAAAAAAGGATCTAATTTTAACTTGCTGTTAAATGTAACCAGAGACACATTATGAAGAAAAGCATCTTGCTTGTTCGTCCACTAGCACACCTTGATATTTAAAACAATATATTACAAACTCTTTCTTCTGTCTAATCATCGTTTATGTGAGTGGATCTTACAAGAAAGATACTGTTAGGCAATATGAACGAAGATAAATATGGCCAAGACTAGGGCTCATAGTTGGAATAGAAGTGAATGATAGAAAAGGGAGTTTTCTAGATAAATAACTTTATACAGAGGAGGCATTCTTTCACTAGACTGTGTATTTTGGGAGAGGTAATAGGATGTCACTATCCTCTCCATGTACTGAAGTTCAGGTTATTCAGAGCCTGGGGCACATAAGGCCTTTGATGCATGTGTCCTATTTAAACAAGTGTATGGCCAAGTCACAAGTAACATAGTACTTCTGTAAGAACACAAAACTAATGATGATGAGAGAAATTTGGCTTTAGACAAGGTAGAATGAGGGGTGTCCCTATAAAGATTTTTTTTTTCCATCCAAGCACACACAAGACATCATTATCACCAGAAGAAAAAAAAAAAAAGAGTGAAATTGACTCACAATGCTTGTAAAGAAATACAGAAAAAATGTTAAGAAACTATGGTCTATTTCAGCAGATCTGAGGAAGCAGCAAGGGGTTGAAGTCCCTGTGGGGGCCCAGTGCTTTAAGGTGGAGGGAGGCACGCGGTGCAAAGCTCAAGGATCAGCGTAAGGATGCCGGTTCAAGCCCCTGGCTCCCCACCTGCAGGGGAGTTACTTCACAGGGAGTGAAGCAAGTCTGCAGGTGTCTATCTTTCTCTCCTCCTCTCTGTCTTCCCCTCCTCTCTCCATTTCTCTCTGTCCTATCTAACAACGACGACATCAATAACAACAATAAAAAACAAGGGCAACAAAAGGGGAAATAAATAAATATAAAAAAACATGAAAAAAAAGGTGGAAGAGAGAAGAGAATTTGTTGGTGGCTGATACTCATCTTGAGATATGAAAAGCATACCCCTCCAACAGCAATAAGCTCCTAAACATATATATCATCGATTATTGCATGAATATAAAAACTACAAACATACATTCCCAATGTAAAAATTTGTGTCACTGGATGATTCCATTTGTTTCTCAAAATAATATTTTTGCATAATCATTACCACTATTACTTTAACTAAGAGGAAACCAAGATATTCAGCCAATTTAAAGAGCTGTTAAGAGATTGCCTTGAACTCCCGACATACAATGTCAAATTGTATCTTTTTAGGTCACAGGACAATAAATCCCTGTGACTGTGCCACATTGATTAAGATTTATATATTCCTTTGGACTGGGACCACAGAGAGCCAGAGCTCAGCAGTCCTCTGGTAATATTTTCCACCTTAAACTTTTTTTTAAGCTTAACAATTAGGTGATTAACTTTACTGGTATGGATTATGGTGGTATTAGGGATTAAATCTGGGAGTTCAGAGCCTCAGGCATAAAAGTATTTTGCAGAAACATTATGCTGTCTCCCCAGCCCTATATATAATTTTTTCCAGCCCTACATTTAAAAAAAATTTTATATTTATTTTCCCTTTTGTTGCCCTTGTTTTTTCATTATTGTTGTAGTTATTATTGTTGTTGTTATTGTATAGGACAGAGAGAAATGTAGAGAGGAGGGGAAGACAGAGAGGGGGAGAGAAAGATAGACACCTGCAGACCTGCTTCACCACCTGTGAAGGGACTACCTTACAGGTGGGGAGCTGGAGCTCGAACGGGATCCTTACGCCAGTCCTTGGGTTTTGTGTTACCTGTGCTTAACCTACTGTGCTACCGCCCGACTCCCCAGCCCTACATTTTTTATGAAGATACCTTCATCCAGGCCCCAAGGCCTGGATCATGGCAACTGTTTTCTTTTATTCAGCAGTTCAGATCATCTTTTAAATGAACATCAGATCCCATCATGTTCTTGCTTAAAGCCTTCCTAATTGGAGAAGCAGTGCTGCAGGTGTCTGTCTCTCTCTCCCTATCTTCCTCTTCCTTCTCAATTTCTGACTGTCTCTGGCCAATAAATAAAGATAATAGAAAACAATTAAAAGAGAGAGAGAAAGAGTGAGTGGTGGGGCCGGGTGGTGGCACACCTGGTTGAGCACACGTTACACAATGCACAAGGACCTGAGTTCGGGCCCCCAGTCCCCACCTACAAGGGGAAAGCTCTGCAAGTGGTGAAGCAGTCCTGCAGGTGTCTCTCTGTCTCTCTCCATATCTCTCTCTCTTGCCACATCATTATTTAGTTGTATTTTTACTTCTTTCAGAACCACCTTCATACACCAAAACATAAACTCCATGAGAGGATGATGCCCAGTCAATTCACCACTATATATTCAGGTGAGCTTTTTTCTTTATTTCTTCTGTCCAGGATTGTACATTTAACCCAAAATTCAGAATTGTCTTTTCTTTCCCTGGATGTACCACTATATATATTTAGATAGTGCAGTTAGAAGTTACAAGTATGAACTACCTTTACACAAATTGGTTTCACCCATTCAAAGTTTCTACAGGCATTGTAGAAACCTTATTCTTCTTTTTCTTCTTTCTCTCCTCTCTTTATTGTTTTCTACTGCAACTTAATATGTATGATGTTTCATCCTTTTTATTTTAGTCTTTGTTAAGGAGCAAAAAATTTCTCTATTTTTTGTTGACATCAAGCATGACTCATTTAGAACCGAAAGCATCAAAAAATTCAGATCTTCAGGGGCAAGTAGTTTGATATAACTTATTATCTTTACACTGTGTTCCATGAGGCTGGAACTATACTCTTATTTTTTTCTTCTATTTTTTTACATTTCTTCTTGATACAGAAATGTAGTCAGCCTGCCAAATTCATAGACATACTAAAAGAAAATTTGAACCCTGTCCTATTTCTTTGATAATTTTGCTATGCCCTTTAACAAAAAGTGATTCAAGTTTCTATATACAAAAGAGGTTAAGACTGTACAGATATGTAAAGAAAAAATTTTTTTTCTTCAGCTTTAGTAACTCTTTAAGTTTTTTTGCTGTGGTTCTTAATTTTTACACATCCACTTTGAAATCCTTGAACCATGACTTAAGAATCACAGAAGGGTTGGGCAAGAGAGCTTTCAAATTATTCTAATTTAAACTCCTTATTTTCCTGAGGGAGATTCTCAGGCAGGTGAAATGGCCTGCTGCTGGCCACCTGGGTTCAGAAGCACAACTTGCAGAATTCTTTCCATCTCACTCCACTGCCTCTCTCTCTGCAATATGCAAGGTGAATGGTTATCACAAAATGCCATTCACAAATGAAGAAATGCAGTTTGGACAGTTCACTGCCTTGCTTTCAGAGATTCACAAATTTAATGAGCAGAAACTTTTGACGATTTCTTAGCTTCTGACCTGCTCTTTATTAATTTATCTTAACATTTTTGTTAGTGAGGGGATTAATGCTTTGCAATGCAGTCATTGCCACATGCATATAATTTCATTACACACCCTGCCCTTGAAGCAGCAAATGAGATGAGAGAACCAAATATTTGGAAAAGGAGAAACATTATTATGCTAGGCGGGCTTGGCGTCAGATCTCTCCAAGGAGAACACCAGCCCTTTGTTCTCTTATTTTATTTTATTCCTACAGAGTTATCGCTTGGACTCAATGCTTGCACTATGAATTCACTGCTCCTGGCGTCCATTTTTTCCATTTTTATTTTTAATTGGTTAAGACAAAGAGAAATTGAGAGAAGGGAGATAAAGAGGGAGACACCTGCAGACCTGCTTCACTCCTTGTGAAGTGATCCCCTTGCAGGTGGGGAGTTGGGGGTTCAAACCCTGTTCCTTGCACTTTGTATTGTGTGCGCTTAACCTAGTGCACTACCGCCTGACTCCACCCCCTCTCCCAGTCTTTGCTCTCTAGGGTATTTATAACTATATATGTCTTTAAGTTATGTGGCATAATTTTATTTTATTTTATTATTTTTTTTTTATCTCTTTATTCATGCAGGACGCAGCACAATCTAAGACGAGCTAAGCTAAACTCAAGTACCTTATTTTATTTTTTTATTCAGTATACAATTGAAACAGTTTGCTAGTTTTATTTTTATTATTTTTAATAGGTTAAGTTTTTTAAATTTTTTTAATTTAGTATTTATTTATTTATTTATTCCCTTTTGTTGCCCTTGTTTTATTGTTGTAGTTATTGATGTCATAGTTGTTGGATAGGACAGAGAGAAATGAAGAGAGGAGGGGAAGACAGAGAGGGGAGAGAAAGATAGACACCTGCAGACCTGCTCCACTGCCTGTGAAGTGACTCCCCTGCAGGTGGAGAGCCAGGGGCTCAAACCGGGATCCTTACGCCGGTCCTTGCGCTTTGCACCACCTGCGCTTAACCGGCTGCGCTACTGCCCAACCCCCCTTGGCACAATTTTATTGGTGCATAGCAAGCAGGGAGTACAGAAATTTTAGATCATTAGCAGTTGGCTCTTTCAGTTATACATACAGTTACAAATGTGTTCGCATACCTTCTTATATAAGGCAATGACATTCCCTATGTCTACATACTGGCTGGCTTTTCTTTAGCTATTTCACCCTCACAGTTCTCTTTTACCCTTCCCTTGCTTCCCATTCCCCAGAGTTCCTTGCTTTGATGCAATACACTGTGCCAAGTTCATGTTTCATGTTGTTTTCTCTCTCTGTGTCCCTACTTATTAGCTCTGACTTATAAGTGAGATCATTCAGCACTTGTTCTTCTCTTTTTGGCTTATCTCACTTAATATGGTGTCTTCCAATTTCATCCAAGATGATGCAAAGGAGACAACTTCACCGACCTGCCCTTTAAATGGTTTAGGGAATTGTTCTCAAACTATTAATTTATTGAGATAAAGCTGATTTCCCAAACAATACTGCAGTAACTCTGGCTTATAAGACTGTATGTGTTTTAAGGGTACAATTTCACATCTATTCAATGTATGTATAACCACAGCAGACCCACCACCAAGCTATTATTATCTATTCCACAGAACACTGAACTCCCTCTGCCCTCTCAGCTCCTCCCTTTGTTTTTGGAAGCACATGAGAATTTCAGCGATTAGTTCCATTTGACATTTGTTGCTACTTTTCTTTCTTTCTTTCTTTCTCTTTTTCTTTCTTTCTTTCCTTCTTTATTTTTTCCTTCCTTTCTCCCTTTCTCTCTTTCTTCCTTTTATTTAATTTTTAATTTATAAAAAGGAAACATTGACAAAACCATAGGATAAGTTGTACCATAGAGGTACAACTCCACACCAGAACTCCGTATCCCATCCCCTCCCTTGATAGCTTTCCTATTTTTTAACCCTCTGGGAGTATGGACCCAGGATCATTATGGGGTGCAGAAGGTCTTTCTTCCTTTTTTATCCTACATGTGAGTGAAATCACCTTCTATTTATTCTCATTCTTTTATTGCACCCAGCACAATCCCTTAAGTTCCACCTATGTTTTAGCAAAGGACAAGATCTCATCCTTCCTTGCAGCTGAGTAGTATTCTATCGTGTGTGTGTGTGTGTGTGTGTGTGTGTGTGTGTGTGTGTTGAGTCTCCAAATATGTCTTTGATGTAAAGATCCTGCAATGTTTCACAGATGTTTTCTTCTACATGTTTTACGTTTCTTGTCTAATACCCAGGTCTTTGGTTTTGGTATATGGTGGTATTGTCTAATTTCACTTTTTTCTTCCTTTCTTCATATTTTATTTTATTTTAATGAGAAAGATACAGAAAGACCAGGTCACTGCTAAGCTCTGGCATTTGGTAGGGCAAGGGATTGAACCTGGGATCTCAGAGCCACAGGCATAAAAGTCCTTGTTGCATAACCATTGTGCTGTTTCCCCAGTTTCACTTTTCTACATGTGGCTACCCAATTTCCCCAGCACCATTTGTTGAAGAGACTTTCTTTCCTCCATTGGCCCCTTTGTTATATAGGTGGCTGTATATATGTGGGCTCATTTCTGGGCTCCTGATTCTATTCCATCGGTCCAAGTGTCTATTTTCAGTCCAGCACTCTGCTGTTTAATTACTACTGCTTTGTAGTATGAACTGAAGCTATGGAGTGTGGGGTTACCAACTTTGATCCCTGGCAGCACATAAAAGTGATGCTCAAGTTCTCTGTCTCTCATCAGTAAACAAGTATAGAGTTATTTATTTTAAAAAATATGAGTTATAGTTAATCATTTGAACTTCTGGGATGCACTGGATCGACCTTCCCGTGGTGCATTCCGTGAGTACCCATTCATTGGGGAAACTGACGATCCTTCCTAGCCGACTGAATCCACATGGATCCCAGTCACTTTCAAAGCCAGCAACAAGCAGCCCCTGACAGCTTTCAACCTGACCTGCTGACTGGCTACGGAAGAAGGGCAAACGCTAGAAGAAGAAGAATTTGAACTTCCGATATGCATCTATGCACATATATATACAGATGTAATTTTCATCCAATTTTTGGCAAGTTGGCAAATTATATTTATATAAAAATGGAATCCCATGAGTCTGTTCCTTAAGGAGTCTGTGTTCTGTAGAGTGATCATTAAGCTCAGGGAATACTCATCATAAGTAGCAGTAACTGATTTACTTCCATTGTTAGCATAATACCTAACCAAACAGTGCATGATTCATAAAATGGATCTGTGTGAGTAACACACAAGCCACTACTATTTGCCATTCTTATCTCACAAATCAATACGAGGCAAGGGGATGATACTGCTCCCAAATTTTTCTAACCTACCTGAGACTAAATTGGATATTTATCTCCATCTAAGAGCATTATAAATCTCTGTCAACAATTTTTTTTTTTTTTGGTGTGAGGTAGAGAGGCAGAGTGTGAAATCCCTTATTTCCAGACTTATTATATAATAAAAACAATCACCACTGTCATTTTGTTTGCACTGCATTTTAACTTAAGGACCTCTGAAATGTTCTGCTCTTAGAGGCTGAAGCATACAGTCATGGTTAGCACTGGAGAAGTAGCTGGATACATTTACTGTGTGATCCACGCACAGATTAATGACATGGTATTTTATCACCTTTACCACTGAACCTAGCACGGAAGAAAAAGGAGAGAGAAAGAGAAAGGGGGAAGGACGTGAAAAGTGATCAATTTATCTCCCTAGCTATACATGCCAAACCATTTCACATCATAACTATCTGAGCACAAAAGTAGGGCCTGCCTGGTTCTACGGAAGATCTTCAGCAATATAATTGTGAAGTGCATTCAAACAGAACTGTTAGATTATGTATTTTTTTAGATTATTTTTGCACAAATGACTCCTCTATGTTTACTTCTACTTCACTGCTTTCCTTCCTGAAGCCAGTGGAGGCTCATTTGTGAGCTACTACTGGCTCCTGCTATCCTTTCTGGTGAAAGACACAAAACAACTAGCATCAAGCCCCCACCCCCCAAAAATAAAACAAACACTCCTCTGCTTTTGTCTCAGAGTACAGTGCCCCTCACACTCTTTTCCCAGATTTGAACACATAGTCTCATTTCAAGGTGTAAGCTGGCTTCCTTCTCTTTCCCTTTGAGATAGGAAAAGAGAGTGGAAGAGTGAAGAGAAGTTGAGTGCCCATGTGTGTAAGGTCCTGGGTTCAAGCCCTCAGATCCACCTACAGGAGGGAAATTTCATGGGGGGTTGGGGGGGTGTAACAGTGTTACAGTGTTACAGATATCTCTTTCTCTTCCCCTCTCAATTTCTGTCTTAGTAAATACAAATTTAAAAAAAACAATAAATCTTCAAAAGAAGAATAAAGAGAGCCCTCTGGTTCTCTCTTTCCATTCACACAACTCCACTCCTTCTCTCCTTCTACTAAAGGCGGAAATTAATTATTTATTACTCGCAGAGATTTTTGTACTGTTCTTCAAAGACTTCTTCTGAACATTTTTTCTAATATAAATAATGACACTCACTTGCAGAAATGCATTAGTCTACACAAGAAATTAATTTTGGAGATAAGATAGAGGAGAAATCAAAATAGCTCAGAAATATATATATATATAATTTTTTTACTTTTTTCAATCAGGTTTCAATTACACTTAATGAAGATTTACATATTTACAGAGTTGAATGATATCTAAAAACTGAGTGCATATTAGTCATCCACCTAGTATTTTCCTAATCGATCTTAATAAAAAGAAAGCCAGAAAGTCAAAGAACTGCTTAGAAAGGAAGTTTTGATATGGATCAAACTTTAAGACAAAGCCATACTTTTTAAATGACTATTACAGCAATCTGAACCTGCCAAAATACATCATTCAATCTACGCTCGTAGGTGTTAGCACCTGCCTATGTAAGTTGTATAGTAGTTCGTAGCAGATTAGAACTTGGGCTGTGAGCAAACAGAAAAGCAGGGTAAGTAAGATACCTCTGTCTATTTCAGTGTGCTGGAGAGCAGAGGTTTAGAAAGAAAGAAATGGCTGAAAGTGCTGTGCTCAATGAGTGGCCTTTTGCAGCCATTTTAATTCTGGGAATGTTTTCCCATTCAGCATGGGAAGACAGGGGGCTCTGGCTTTCTGCTTTTGTTCAGGGAGAAGGAGCCTGCTGGGTGAGAAAGCAACCATCACAGTTTTGGGGGCAGTATTTGGGAAGACTCAAGGACAGAGATTTCTACCACCAAGAAAAAAAATGCCAAACCAGAAGATAGCTCCCCCATCAGAGTGTATACATTACCACAGGCAAGGACCCAGGTTCAAGCCTCCATCACCACAGGAGAGCGCCTGCACAGGAGAAGCTTCATGAGCAGTAGGGCTGTGCTCGGGTGTCTCTCCTCCTCATATTCTGTCTTCCTCTCTCTCATCTTTCGCTCTCTGCATTCAATTAACAGTGTTTTTTTTGTTGTTGTTCTTGTTTTTGTTTTACCAGAGCACTGCTGAGCTGGCATATGGTGGTGCGGGGGACTGAACCTGGGACTATGGAGCCTCAGGCATGAGAGTCTCTTTGCTTAACCATTATGCTATCTACCCCACCAATTTACAGTGTCATTTGGGAATGATGGAATAATGTGTAGGTATGAAGTCCCAGTGAAAACCCTGACACACACAAAAAAAAGCCAGTTTGGAATGCTATATAGGACAGAATGCTAAAAATCAAAGCAGAAAATCTCTTAAAAGCAATACAAAGATTGGACAGTCTTATAAAACAGAAATCCAGGGGCCAGGCAGTGGTGCACCTAGTTAAGTACACATATTACAATGAACAAGGTTCCGGGTTCAAGCCCCTGGTCCTCACCTGCAGAGGGCAAGCTTCACGAGTGGTGAGGCAAGGCTGCAGGTGTCTCTCTGGCTCTCTAACTCCCTCTCCCCTCTCAATTTCTCTCAGTCTCTAGTAAGTAAATAAAAATAAAACAGAAATCCACAGGAAAATGGGCATTAGAGAAACATATGGCTTCTCAATGGAAAGCTCCTGAGAACCACAGTCACTCAGAGGTCGTTTCTGTCCAGTACTCACTGCATAGTAGCCTCAGAAGGAACACCTCTGATGAAGATGAAATACTGTGTTCTCTGCCTGAGGAAGGGAAGACTGAGCCCACTCACTGAGGAAGAGATATTACCTGGATTCTCTACAATCTTCTACACATAGTAGTCAGTGTTTTTATACAACATTATTAAAGTAATCCCCCAAACCAACATAAAATTCCCCCAAAGAAAGAAAATAATAGGTATACCCCTAAGTGATCAAAATACTAGTGTTAGCTACAGCATTCTAAACAACCCTATTGCATTCAAGACAATGACAATGATAAGGAATTTTACCAGAGTGTGGTATCTGTAAAAATAAACAAGCAAAAAGGTATAATGAAAAATAGTAGTACTAGAACTGAAAATTACACTATCTGAAATTCATTAGATGAATAAAAAAAAAGTGGTTTAGAGGCAGCAGAAGGTTTAGTAAAGGTGTAGTAAACTCAAATAACAATAGAAAATATCTAAATTTAGGAAAAGAAATAAGGAAAATTATGGTCTTTTAAGAAATGCTACTTGAAGTTAAATTAGAAACAATAAGACTCTTACAAATACAAAATAAATTCAAATGCACTAAGAAGCTAAATATAAATCAAAATTATCATTTAAAAAATGAGGTTGGAGCTAGCTTACCAGGTACTATATGTGCCTCTCCATGTGCAAGTCCCTACCTCAGATCCCCAGCACATGAGAGCACTATGGACAGCACCAGACAGCTCCATGAATGGTGAAGTGGTAATCTGGTGTCTCTCCTCACTTTCTGTCTCACCCTCTCTTCTCAAATTCTGTCTATAAAATAAATATTGGAAGAAAAAAAAAAACCCTGGGGAAGACATTCAGTGATGATCCAGGCATGCACAAGGTCCTAGTTTCATTCCTTGGAACCACATTTGAAAAATGGGAAGTTTGTTTAACAGAGGCACACATGATAGAGCACACATCACGTGTGAGGACTGGGGTTCAAAACCCCCATGTGTGCCTACCTGCAGGGGAAAAGCTTCCCCAGTGGTGTGCAGTTCTCTCTCTCTTTCTCTACTTCTCTCTGTCTCTATTTAGAAAGAAAGGAAAGAAAAAAGAAGAAGAGAATATTCTCTGGGAGCAGTGGATTCATTGTGCAGGCCCTGAACCCCAGAGATAACCCTGGTGGTAAAAAATGATAATAATAATACAATAAAAATATTTTTAATTTTAAGTTTTCAGAAAAACATGTTTTCTGAAGAGGTCTAGATAATAAACTGGGTTATGCTTTAAATAATAGCTCCTGTTCATCAAAACCTAAGATGAGGAAAATGAAAAGGTAATTAATTCATGGAAGGGGAGAAAATATTCATTAATACATGCATTTGCATGGGTTTATATCCAGAATTTATAAAGCATTATTGGTTTGTCAGAGAAGTCATGGGGTATTTTTCTGTGTTTTTCTTTCTTTTTCTTTTCTTTAAAGATTTTATTTATTTGTTAATGAGAAAGATAGGAGAGAGAGAAAGAACCAGGCATCACTCTGGTACATGTGTTACCAGGAATCAAACTCAGAACCTCATGCTTGAGAGTCTAATGCCTTATCCACTACACTGCCTCCCGGACGGACCACTTTTTCTGTTTTTTGAAGCAAAGAATGCATCATAATTTTTCCAACAACCCAATACCATAGATCAGTGTGAGAAAAACTGAGAGAGAAATGGGCCAAAAATATTAGTAGACATGCCACAAAAGAAGAGCTTCAAAAAAGCTTAGCAACTTCACTAGTTGTCCAGGGAGTATAAATTGAAACCATCTATTGATTGATACAGCCACGAATCCACCAGAATAACTAAAATTTAAAAAGATCTGCAATTCTGTCAGCAGGCGCATATCATCAGTGGCCCCCTTCATACTACTGAAATGAATGCAGGCTGGCACCACCATGCTGCAACACTGCATGGAAGCATCTATTTCCTCTCAGTCTCTGTGCCTGAGCACAAGCATATGCCCAACAATATACGTGGCTAAGAATGTTCTCAGTAGTAGTATCTATAACCACAAACTGCTGACAAGATTCTAAATGGCCATCCACAATAGAAAAGATAAATCATGGCATGCTGATCCGATAGAAAATATTATGTGGCAGTTGGCATCAATGAACTGTAAACTACAAGCAACCACATGGAAGAATCTCTCCCACAAATGAGTGGGGGGAAAGTCCTCTACAAAATAATCATATAGTGAATGAACTCCATAAGTAAAAAATCAAAGGCAGGCATAAGGAGCTGGTGATGTTCGAAGCCAAGAGGGTCTTCAGGGGGAGAAATGGGATGGGGCAGGAGGAGTTTGTAGGCCTGCTGACACTATCATTTCTGCATCTGAGAAAACACGGTGTGACACAAGTATGTTTGAAGAACATTTAGGCACCAGGTGGTGGTGGACCTGGTAGAGTGTGCACATTACCATGAGCAAGGACCCAGATTCAAGTCCCTGGGCCCTACCTGCTGGGGGAAAGCTTCACAAGTGATGAAGCAGGTATCTCCCTTCTCATCCTCTTTCTTTTCCCCTTCCCTTTCAATTTATTTATCTCTGTCCAAAAACTGGGGGGGGGGGGGTAAAGAAAAAAAATAATGCATTTAAGGGTATACTATCTTGGGAGGGATATATATAGGAAACACTGACAAAACCATAGGGTAAGAGGGGTATAACTCCACACAGTTCCTACCACCAGAACTCTACATCCAATCCCCTCTCTTGACAGCTTTCCTATTCTTTATCCCTCTGGGAGTATGGACCCAAGGTCATCATGGGATGCAGAAGATGGAAGGTCTGGCTTCTGTAATTGCTTCCCCGATGAACATGGGTGTGGACAAGTCAATCCATACTCCTAGCCTGCCTCGGGAGAAATTTTTTTAATCACCTCTCACTGCCTCACACCACAGCTCACCCTGTTACTCTAAAAGTGAGCTATCAATATGAAAGACTTGGAAGAATACAAATAATCCAGAATTAGGGATACAGAGGACAAGTGAAAGTAGAGAAAGTCATATCCCTAAAGTACCTGTAGGACTGTAAACCAGTGTGACCTCAGAGGCAGTCAACTGCCGTAATAAAAAAAATCGAGAGTCCAGGCAGTGGTGCGTAGAGCATACAGTGCATACGGACCTCAGTTCAAGCCCAGCTGAAGGGGGGGAAGCTTCATGAGCAGTGCAGCAGGGCTTCCCTCCCAATTACTGTCTCTACCCAAAATAAACAGATCAAATTCAAAAAAGAAAGAAGAAAAGAAGGACAAAGTCAGAGCGGCCTGGTGGTGGCACACCTGGTTGAGCGTACATATTACAATGCACAGGGACGCGGGTTCAAGCCCCTGGTCCTCACCTTCGGAGGGGGAAGCTTTACAAGTGGTCAAGCAGTGCTGCAGGTGTCTGTCTCTCCCCCTCTCTATCTTCCCTTTCCTCTCAATTTCTGGCTGTCTCTACCCAGTAAATAAAGATAATAAAAAAAAAATTAAAGGACAAAGTCAGGTATCTGACTTTAAAGTCAGGGCCTGAACAAGAAAGCCTGTGAAAGACTGGATCTCTGAGAGGAAAGGGGGAAGAAGTGAAAATTATCAGAAGGTAAGTTTTGGGTGCAGAAAAGATCATCCATTGTCTCCTTCCTTCCTTCCTTCCTTTGTAGTTTTTTTTTTTTAATTAGTGATTTAACAGTGATTTTCAAGATTATAAAATAATAGGGGTATAACCCCATACCATTCCCACCCCCAAAGTTCTGTAACCCCCATCTCCCTCCAGTGGTAACTACTGGAGATCTTCTAATGTCACAGATATGAGTTGACTATATATATGTATCTTAAGTTTATTTGTTTCCATTTTCTATATTCCAATCATGAGTGGAATAATCCTGTAGTTGCCCTTCACCTTCTTACTTCACTAATTATAATCACTGCCAGTCTCATTCAGTTAGTCCCCAAAAACACATTATGGTTTTTTTAGCTGCTGAATATTACTCCGTTAATTTTTATGTCCCATGAGTTTTTTTTAATTTATTTATTTATAACACTCAAATTAGCAATTTTATTCCATTGTTAAAGGCCTCCCCCCAAACTCAATGTATGCATTCTTCATAGGATTTTTTCCCTCTAATATTTAAAACTTTTTATCAGGAAAATGAAATGGCATGCACCAGAAAAGCATGCAGGATATTCCATCCTTCTTTCCCTACATTCATGAAAGGGGTCACTGAAAGTACACCCATCTGATGGGTACATTCTGCACATAGTCAGGTGGAAATGCATCGATGTTCTCATCTCTAATGCCTAGCAACGTGTGCCCCTCATTCTGGCAAAGATCTACATAACTGACCTGAAGTTCGCCTCACTGCTAACTGAATAGTAACTGTAAAAGACAGGAGACTTAACTGAGGTCTAAACGTCTGAGTCGTTAATTCTGGCTATTTGGCTTCTAAGCAGAGTTGCAGCCCTTCTTGATTCCCTTGGGAATAAATCCCAGAGATGAGCCTCTTTTCCTATAATGTATACATAAGATTCCAGATGTAGGTTCAACACCAGCTTGCAGTGGCTATCATATGTCACTGTTTTGCTCCTTACACCTATAAGTTAACACAACTGAGCCAACTTCTAACAAGTTAAATGCAGACTTTTGGGAAGGCGGGGTGACAATGTATGATCTTCTAAAGCTACTACTAAGGTGATCTTTAAATTCAGCATTGAATTCTTCTGCCTGAGTTATGCTGGCTAATAGGAATCTAAGTGGTAACTGGTGGGAATTCACTGAAGCATTCATGCATGTGAAATCAGATGAACACCCACAATGAGGAATTTCCTAAGGCAACTTATTCCAGTAGAGAAACACAGGCTAAGGGTGAGTGCCAAATACTTTTAAACTTATATGTGGAATTACCATACTAATCGGTATTAACTAAAGGGGACTAAAGAAAGCCAAGGGCAATGTTTCCAAGTCTATATTTTAAATCTATTTTTAAAAGAATATCCACTCAGTTATATACCATCCTGCTGAAGGAAATTTAATCGTCTTACTTTCTTAGATGCTAGATATTGAGGCTCACTCTTAAAAGGCACATGTGTACTTTATTCAAGTAAATCAAACTTACTTATTTCACTAAATAAGTAGCCAGGTGGGACAATTAACTTGTCTATGAAAAGGGAAGCAGAAGCTCTGGTTTCTATTAATAGTTATCTTTTTTTCCTACTCTGTAACCATAGTATTCATTTTGCTGAAATATTTCTTTTTAAATGAACTTAAAACTATGTCCATTTTCCACCTGCCGTACAACTGTAGATAGCGAAGTGCCTTCCACTTCAGCATACACTCAGTAAGGTTAAAAAAAGGAATACATGACCTACTAGGTTTTTCCAAAATGGAGACTCCAAATCTTCAACTGCAATATTCCAGCCTTTGGGCTCATAGTTAGTCAACAATTTGTTCTTCTTTATATCTTAACTCTTTTTCAGGTTCCAGATGCTATCATGATGCCAGCCTGACTTTGCTGGGCAGATGACCCTACCAATGTGTCCTGGAGTCCCACCTCCCCAGATCCTTACCCCCACTAAGGAAAGAGAAAGACAGGCTGGGAATATGGATTAACCTGTCAACGCCCATGTTCAATATGGATTAACCTGTCAACGTCCATGTTCAATTACAGAAGCCAGACCTTCCACCATCTGCACCTCACAATGATCCTGGGTCCATACTCCCCAAGGTATAAAGAATAGGAAAGCTATCAAGGGAGGGGACTGGATATGGAGTTCTGGTTGTGGGAATTGTGTGGAGTTTTTGCCTCTCTTATCCTATGGTCTTGTCAATATTTCCATTTTATAAATAAAAATTTAAAAAAAGAATACATGCTAATTCTTAGTCTTTGTCAAATCAGTTCAACAGCCATTCAAAGTTGCCTAAGAATCTGCAAGATATCAGTGACTTAAATCTATAAATCCTGCTGATTCTGTAATAGATACACATCAGTGCAGACAGATAAGCACAATGTCATATAATATATAAACAAATTTACCTCATAAAATGTAAAGGCAAAGCTGAATCTTTACCAATACTTATTTTTACAATAGTTTCTCCCCATCAGCTAAATAGACAGTGTGGAATGAGGTTAATATCAGCCATGGTGATTGGGCTCTGTTTCCTTATTTACAAAATGGGGTTAATGATAGTATCTGGTTCACGTGCCCGTTGGGAAGACTAAAAGCAAAAGGTCGACCAAAACAGGAAGAGCTTGATAAATGTTAGTAATTACACTGTTATCATAATTTTTATTATTGCTCAGCAATTTAAAAAATGAGACAATTAGGAAAATGCCCCTTTTATTGAACTTATATTCATTCATCATATCTTGAAAACTTTCCTTTTCAACCAAAACATTGCATAGCTCTGGTGTACAGTGGTGCTGGGGATTGAACCTAGGAGTCTCAGTGCCTCAGGCATGAAAGCCTTTTTGCAAAACCAGGGTGTGAAAGTCTTTTTACATATCCATTACACTGTCTCTTCAGCTGCTATTGCATTTTGAAATTTAGTCAAAACTGTCACAAGTTATAGTCTCAACTGCATTGATCTTTAAGTTAGGCTGCTATAATGTTTTATTTTATTAACATCCCTGAAAAAAATTGGGGGGGGGAACTCTTCATGGGTGCACAATGTTACAACTTGAATGTATCTGTCCAATATATTTCATACTACTTGAGAGACAATATTCTGGGCTCTGCAGTGTGAGAGGATTTTAAACCCCATCAGCATATGTTGTTTGGGTTTTTTTTCTTTTGTTTTGTTTTGTTTTGTTTTGTAGCACTTTTGATACCATAGCCTACCATTGCTGGGACATCTATCCATCTATTTCACCTGACATGTCACATAGAAGAAAATGACAGTGAAATCTCAGTGTCATTCTCTGTGGCTTTAATCAGTGGTTCTCCTGCAGCAAGAGATGAAGTATGCAGGTGGGCTAACATGCAAAAATTAGTCAAGTCATGGGCCCCCTGGAATAGACCTAAAATAGACCTACTAGCCTTTTCCAAAATGGAGATCCCAAATATCATCTTCTATATTCTTATCTTTAGGTTCCTGATTATTAAACATTTTTTTCTGCTTTACATCCTAATTATTTTTCAGCATCAATTTGCAGGTGTTACCATGACACCAACTTGACTTCTCTGGGAAGATGACCTCACCAATATGTCCTAGAACCCCACCTCCCTAGAGTACCACCCAACTAGGGAAAGACAGAAACAGGCTGCATGTCTAGCATGTCTAGCATGACCCATGTCTAGCAGTGAAGCAATTACAGAAGAAAGACCTTCCACCTTCTGCACCCCATAATGATCCCGGGTCCAAACTCCCAGAGGGATAAAGAATATGAAAGCTTCCAATGGAAGGGATGGGATATGGAACTCTGGTGGTGGGAACTGTGTGGAATTGTACCCCCTTATCCTAATGTCTTGTCAATCATTATTAAATCACTAAAAAAAAATCAATAAAAAATGAAGTATGGGGCAGGGGTAGTTAGCATAATGGTTATGCAAAGAGACTCCCAAACCTAAGGCTTCAAAGTCCCAGGTTCAATTCCCTACACCACCATAAGCCAGAGCTACTGAGTGCTATGGTAAAAGGAAAAAAAAAAATGAAGAATGAACTTATATATGGAGATCATGTTAAAGATGCTGTATTCATGATTTGACTCATGTTCATCTGCTGTTTTAAGCTGTAATCCATTTCCAATGTGCTGGTTTTACCATCCAATTACATACATTTAGGGCACTTTCTATTATAAGTAGCTACCTATTTGTGGCAAAAGGAGAGGGGGGGAAAGTGTTTTTTTTTTTTTTAATGGCTTTTAAAATTATTTCTCTTTAGAAATTCCTTTTTAAATGACTATAATGGAGGTGTTAGCTATAATGAGAGACAAATGAACAGAGTTGAATGATACTTCATGGAAAAGTCCACTTTGGGAACAAAACAATAACAGCAAAACTTGAATTCTGTCTTGATTCTGTATTTGTGTTGCACCATCAAGTGCCTAGTTATGTTGGTTTCATGCACTTCAAGAAGCTTAAAAAATCATTTCAAGCCTCTCTGAAATGCTACATGATACAGTCTTCTTTTCACTCTTATCTCTTTCTCCCACATTGGAATTGCTATTTCATACACTACTCAAGTCAAGACAACGAAGAAAACTACAGGCTGTGTGAAGAGTCAGGCAATTTGAGGGCTTGTGATCCACCTCATCTTCAACACAGTCTTTTTTCTCTTTTACCTTTCTGTATCTTCCCCTTTATGAAAATATTTGAGCTTTTGTCACACATGAAGAAGAAAAAAATTGTAAGTTATTATCATTGAGCCCTGATCGGTTCTCCCTTCTAGAAAGCAGCCCACCTAGTCTGCCATAATATTTTTAAAAAAGAGCACATTTATGGCATCTTACCAAAGACCCTTTGGTATGTACCAAACACCTTTAACACACTAAGTTCAATCATGAGCGATTATACAGAAGTGTTTATCAATCCAGAGTAGGTTTTTGTGTATTTACTTAAATTAAGTGGCAGACACTTTGGAAGGCACCTATGTAGCCCCCCAGTACTCTGGCAAAATAGCAAGCACTTTGTCAGTGTTGAAACAGAAACAGAGATTCCTACTGATATCTACAATGATGTATAGTCAAGAAATATGAAATGTATATTTTAAACAAATCTGACAGCTATTTTTCATTGCTCATGCTAAACCAAACTGAGCATTTGGTTCATTGTGAAAAACGGATTCGTTCACTCACTCACACATTAACCACTCTGAGTACAGATTTTATGCCAGGTATGAAGCTATAATACACAGACCACTAAGACATACCTGTGTGAGAGTGTTCAGGTTGTCTCTCTACCTGGAAGCTTATTTCTCCATCCCACAGAAGTGTCATGTGTTAAGGAAAATAATCACAAGTGGCAGAATCTGGTTCCTGAAATAGCTTTCATCTCTCACTTGACCAGCAGTAAGTATCTTCCAAAAAAAATACTTCATTTTATTATTATTATTATTTTTTTTTAACCAGAGCATTGCACAGCTCTGGCTTAGGGTGGTATAGATGGCTGAGCCTGGGACTTCAGAGCCTCAGATATGAAAGTTTTTACTTTTTTTTTTTTTAATAAAAGATAGGTACAGAGAGAGAGAGATGGGGAGGGGAGGAGAGGGAGAGAGAGACAGAGAGAGAAAGACAGACAGACAGACACTCTACTCTGAAAGACCAGAGCACTTAGGCTTATGGTGGTGCAGGGGATTGAACCTGAGACTTGAGAGCCTCAGGCATGAAAGTTCTTTCTTGTTGTTTTTGTTTTTTTGTAATGAAAGAGAGGTACAAAGAGAAAGGCAGAGACAGAGAGAGCAGAGCACTGTCTAGCTCTCACTGATGGTAGTGCTGGGGATTGGACCTGGGATCTCAGAGCCTCAGGCAGTAGTCTTTTGCATAACTATTATACTGTCTCCTCCCTCAGGAAGCATACTTTTTTTTTTTTTTAATGCAAACTAGGATGAAAGGAAACAAAACCAGCATACCTTAACTATGCCTCTCATTTCTCATCAAAAACAAAGACTGGGAACTACATCTGAACTCCCAAGCTTCTAACTGTCCTTAGGAAATGACTTCTGGCCAATTTATGGGCATTACTCAAAGCAGTGTTCCCCAAATCCTGTAGTAGGAAGGCAGGCAAGAGGTGCTGTTTTTCTGAATTTACACAACCAGAGCCCTGAAGCTGACCCCCTGTTCTTTTCACTACCAGGTGAGCTTGAAAAGGTTTGATAAAGCAGTTGACACAGTTAAATGCAGCAGGTGAGCTTGAAAAAGTTTAACAGCTACTCACACAGTTGTGGCTCAGCCTCGGGCACCTGCAGACCTGGACAAAACGTCCCAACTGGAGGCCAGGCTGCGCTGGGGGAGGGGGGGCAGGGAAAAGGCTCCACGTTCCAGAGGCCCCTCCCTGCGCATCCTGCGTCCTGGGGTCCTGGGGTCCTGGGTGCGTGGCCCCAGGCACCTCCTCCGAAGACCGCTCTACCTTGCGCCTGTAATTTTTTTTTTTTTTTTGCATCATGAACAAGGTTTGTATTTTTCTTAGAGGCTTCTAAAAGTGATGTGATTGTATAAGATAATAATTACCTTTATCCACACTTATACACTAAGAACGTTTCAGTGTTCATCTTTGTGGTCTTCGTTGTAACTATATCTAAATTTAAAAAATACATACTTCCTCTCTCTTATCTACACAGATGCGTACATAAATACACGTGGTAAACGTCGATCTTTCCTTTTTCTATATTTTATTTATTATTATTTCTTATTTCATTATTGGGGGATTAATGGTTTACAGTCGACAGTAAAATACACTATTTGTACATGTGTAGTATTTCTGTTTTTCACAAAACAGTTCAACCCCCCCCCCCCAGGTCCTCCTCTGCCATCATGTTCCAGGACTTATTTATTTATTATTTTTTAGAGAGAGAGACAGGGAGAGAGATGGACAGCTCTGATGGTGCCGAGACAGAACCTGGGACCTCAAAGCTTCAGGCAGGAGAGGCTTTTGCAGTACCATTATTTTGTCTTCCCAGTCCCTACTTACAGGTTTTATACCCTAAAATAGGTTATATACCATTTAAATGGTATAAAAGTAGGTTTTATACCATTTAAGTGGTATAAAAATAGGTTTTGTACTTTTTTTTTTTTTTACTTTAAAACACGGAGGAGTAAAAATTTTTATTTGTCCATATATAGGTAGGTCCTCTACGTGACTTAGGAAGTTGAACATTATCAGCGTATTTGAAGAAACCTATGTAACCCTAAAGACTGCATTATTTTAATTATTGTTTATCAAAATGTATTATGATAAACATTTCCTCGCCTGATTTGACAGTTTAACAAAGTGTGCATGTATTACGTTTTAGGAAACTTGGCAAACATAAAAAATTTAATTAAGTTGCAGATGTACCCAACAGAGTGTCAAAACCCAAGTGAAAGAAATAAAACTTTCATCATACTCCAGAGGCTCATCTTAATCCAGAGGCTCATCTTGATGAATGCTTTGGTTTCTAACACCATGGGAATAGTTTTGAACATTGTAGGGACATTCCAGTCATTATTTTACTGTTCTATATGGCCTTTGATTGCAATGCATGTATGAATTACACTCAGCATGCTGACTGTTTAGCTGGGAAGTCTACACTGTCTCTCTCACTTAACATTACATAAAATCCACTTTTTTTTTCCATGTCATTTAACATTCTGTTAAAATTATTTAGTTTTTGTTGAATCTATTGGATAGATTATTGTGCTTTCACTGATGGTAAAGAGGTTTTGGTATTTTTTAGTTTGGTTTGGACAGTTTTTTCCAAGCATGTGTATCCTCATGCAGATCTGTGAAGTGTTTTTTTTTTTTTTTTTGTGGGCGGGGGGACTTGTTTTTGGAATGGAATAGTCAAACTAAAGAGCATTAACACTAGTGGTTCGGTAGTGTTCTGCTTCCACTAAAAGGTTAGTGCCAGTTTGTAGTCCTGCTAGTTAATGCTGTGTGATATTATCTCATTTCAACTTTTCCCACTTCAAATTTATTTCATCTTTGTTAATTTTGTAGGTGAGAAATGTTTCCTCATTTATGTTTACATTTGCACTCCCTGTCTTGAGTGAGGTTGAGTACACCACTTAATATGGATTTATATTTTTCTCATTATGGTTTATTTACATATATATGTCTTTCCTCTCGTTTTCTCAGGTTTGGGCATTGCTTGAGTTCCTTAGATTAACATGAGTGAACCGTGGTCAAATCCAGCTAAATTTCAGGACTGCCACAGAAATACCTTTAGGGTGTTGTGTTATGTTTTGTTTCCCAGAACATTGCTTAGCTCTGGTTTACAGTGGTGCTGGGAATTGAACCTGAGACTTTGGAGCCTCAGGCATAAACGTCCTTTTTTTTGTTAAAAAAAAAAAAAAAAAAACTTTTTTATTAATTTATTATTGGATAGAGACAGACAGAAATTGAGAGGGTAGGGGGATATAGAGAGGGGGAGAGACAGACAGACATCTGTAGCCCTGCTTCACCACTCATGAAGCCTTCCCCCTGCAGATGGGGACCAGGGCCTTGAACCTGGGTCCTTGTGTGCTGCAGTGTGTGTACTTAACCAGGTGCGCCACCGCCTGGCCCCCCCTTTTTAAAAAAAAAAACTTTATTTATTTTGAATAAAGACAGAGAAAGGGGAAAACAGAGATAGGGGAGGATTATCTTAGTAATCAATTAATTCAGCATCTAAAATCTATAGACATGGACACTCATTTTGATAATGAAAGACTTCAAGTTCAATCTCTGGTTTTGAGTTCAGTATTGTTTCTTGTTCTGCAGTACCTTGCTTCCCTGACAAGAGATGACAACCTAGCACCTACTGAATGAAGTGTACAAAATATTAAAGTATATGCTATATTTAATATTCGCATAGAGTAAGGACAAAGCAGATTAACCAAAAGTAAAATATTTTGATAGGGAGTCAGGCTGTAGTGCAGCGGGCTAAGCGCAGGTGGCGCAAAGCACAAGGACCGGCATAAGGATCCCAGTTCGAACCCCGGCTCCCCACCTGCAGGGGAATCACTTCACAGGCGGTGAAGCAGGTCTGCAGGTGTCTATCTTTCTCTCCTCCTCTCTGTCTTCCCCTCCCTCTCTCCATTTCTCTCTGTCCTATCCAACAACAACAAAAACAACAACAATAATAATAACTACAACAATAAAACAACAAGGGCAACAAAAGGGAATAAATAAATAAAATAAATATAAAAAATAAAAAAATATTTTGATAACTGGAATATCCTATTTCCTGATCTCCAGTAAACAAAGAGAATGTCAGCTATTACTTTCAACAGGTTCCATCTGTAATCTCTAATCCTTCCTCCTAACTTCATTTTGAGTGACTAAATCCAAGTAATCCCAATTGGTAATTCCAAGACGAGATGGAATCTAAAATAGCTTCTACTGTAAATCACTCTGTGCCACTCGGTTCACTTTCTTACTCAAATGGGTACTTTCCTATTCACTGGCTCACAGTGTAACTAATGTTTGAGAAATTGTATTGTACCTGCCTGATAATTATAATAAAATGCCCTACTCCAAGAGAATAGACATAGAGTTTCAAACACACACACACACAGACACACACACACACACACTTCCATTCCTTTCCTTCTTTCCAGTTTTCCTTCCTCCTCTACCCTAATGAGCACACTCTTTGGCACCAGATCATCATCTTTGGGCAGTGCTATGCTTTTAAATTCTCTGGAAAAGAAATGAACATTGAGTAATGGCATCCATCAATTTCCCTGATAAGTATTCTGCCTCAGCCACTTTCAAACTTCCACCAGGAGCTTACTGCATATGGAGTGGGGAAAAGTTGAATAAATAATTGAATGGGGGGCAGATGGTGGCACACCTGGTTGAGTGCACACATTACCATGTACAAGGACCCAGGTTCAAGCCCTCACTCTAAACCCGCAGGGGAAAAGCTTCACAAGCAGTGAAGCAGTGTTGCAGTTGTTTCTCTGTCTCTCTCCCTCTTTATCTCCCCACTCTTCTATTTTCTCTATCCAAATAAATAAACACGTAAATGTATGCAGCTATTGACTGGTTTCCTGTGTGCTTTCACTTTGAGAAGTTCCAGCTTTACTGCTGGGGTATTAAGGCCCAGTTGTCTCCAAGGAGCTGGTATGAACAAACTTCAGCAGACAATACTCAACTGTCTTTACAGACACCTTTTGAGGTTCAGACATGAATATGACTTTTTACCCTTGATCCATTTTTCATGATCTTCATTAATTTTTAGATTTTCATTTTGTGAGTTGTCTCAAGGAAGTGTCTCTTTCACTGTCTAAAAATAAAAGTAAATGTAAAGAAAAAAAAAGGCCACCTAAAGCAGTAGTAAAATTATGTGTCTCTCGGAAGGGAGGAATCAGCAGGGGCCAGTCTCTGTTTCCATGAAGATGTGGACTCCTCCGCTACTAAGTCCATTTCTAGAACCTTTTTCCTTACTCACTAGCTTACTTGGTGTTACGCTGCTTGTAGTTCATTCAACTGCATATTTACAAGACCTTTAAACATTCTGAGAAAGGATCAGTAATATTTCTCTTCCAACCAGTTGTGCTTTTTTAGTGGTCCGTTAAAGAAGACAACTTCTGTTTTTTTTTTTTTTTTTTTAAACTAAGACCTATAGATGATAAGGTTCACAGTTAAGGACATCGCTAATAATAACACAATTGAGAGTCTTACCAAAGTTACTATCCCTTCATTGTGTGTCTCTGATCAAAACACAAGCTCTGAATCTTTGGTGCCCATGAAGGAAAATGAAGCAGCTGGACGTGACCTTGGACTCCCATAGTTAAGTCCTTCCCTGTTGCACCTCTGAGAAATTCCTTTCATGATGGGACTTTCAGGTTAGCACAGGGGGATGCAGCTGGTTAGAAAATAGAAAGTAACTTAGTGGGGTGGTACTTCTTGGTTATGGCCCCCCACAGCTAGAATTACCGTATTTACCTAATAAGATTATAGAGACTTGCTCACATGAGTTTTAGATATCCAATAAATATCTGGAATATATATAGGTCCCAAATATTGCATGGGACAAAAAATATTCATTTTTCAGTGTTTGAGCAACACCAAATTTGACTTTGTGTTCTTCTTCAAAATTTTGTTAGTTATTTAATACTGACTTACAAATACCGTTTCCACCACCAGAGTTCTGAATCCCCAGTCCTTCTATTGGAAGCTACAGCAGTTTTCCTATGGTTACAGATATGGGTTAACTATTATTTCTACAACTATCTGTCCATTGTTGTATATAATTGTCCTTTTATTATTATTATTTTAATTTTAAGGTTCCGTCTTCTGAAACTTGGTGTTCTTTATTTCATCTGATAGATAGCTCTTTGTAATGGTAGATAACAACTTATTTTATGCCTCAACCAGTTGGGTAGGTCAAATAGGGCATCTTAGCAAAAAATAGAAGATGATTTTGTAAAGACAGGTGCTGGATAGTTGTTTGGTATCTATTCTGCATGAAGTGGGGAAGGTGTCAGGTTTTCTTTTTTTGCTCAGGTTGTAATACCACTTCTATGATTAAAAAAAAGACCATGTGACATACATCTGAGTACTGACATAAGAAATCACCAGGCTAATCCCTGAATAGATCTACAAACTAGGTGGAGTTGTAGACAGAGAAGGTCAGTTCCCAGAAAGGCAGAAGAAATGTCTATTAGACTTTTTATTTAAAGCAAACATTATAAAATTACATCTGCTTTAGCAACTAAGTTGAATGGCTTTGTAGGTCTCATATTAAAATGACCAAGGAAAACTAATAATAGTTAAAAGTTTCAGTAAGTGTTAAATAAATGTAACATTTAATTAGGGTAATGTTTTCAGTATTTGACTAACCCTGTTCCCTGCAAAAAAAAAAAAGACAGTCATGTTTCTTTGCAGGTGATTATTGTACTGTGCTCTTTTAATAATCTAGTATATGTTGGGCTGTTGACATAGCTCTCTTGAACAGTGTACTGTTTTGCCATGTGTTTGGCCCAGGTTTGAGCCAGGGCCCCAGTGCATTGAAAGAAGTTTTGGTCTCTTTTATTCTCTTTCTTTGTCTCTAGTTAAAAAAAAAAAGTAGTATATATTATGCACATGAGAAACTATCAACTATGTAAACATAAGCCAAGTCTCAGTGATTTTTGTATTCTATTTTTAATGTAATTTTCCATTTAATTTAAGATCGAGAGGGAGAAAGAGAAACAGAGAAACGAGAGAAAATGTAGCACCACCTCACCAAGCCATGGTTCATGGAACTTCTCCTGACACTGTGTGTGGTGCCAATGGCTCCAACCTGGGTGTTTGTGTGTGGTAAAGAGATCAATGTTGGTCTGAAAATGGCACTTTTGGTAGGTTGGGAATGACATGGACTGCAAGGAATTGAGGAATTCTTGGGAAGAGAGTCCAATAGAAGTACGCTGGCTGCAACTTCCAAAGCTGGAGGGAAGTTTAGGCTAGAGCATGATGGTTGACAAAGAAGCAGAAAGGTGAGGACCTGAGCAGGAGAACACTTCTTTGGAAGCCGGAAGTCCAGGGCCAAGGACCCAGGTGAGAGCAGTCAGGCATGGTCAGAGGAGAGTTCAGCATTAAGAAAGATCTAAAAACTCTTGTCTAAAGAGGAACTTAAGATTGACGGGCATGGGGAGTCAGGCTGTAGTGCAGTGGACTAAGCACAGGTGGCGCAAAGCACAAGGACCGGCATAAGGATCCCTGTTGGAACCCTGGCTCCCCACCTGCAGGGGAGTCGCTTCACAGGCTGTGAAGCAGGTCTGCAGGTGTCTATCTTTCTCTCCTCCTCTCTGTCTTCCCCTCCCTCTCTCCATTTCTCTCTGTCCTATCCAACAACGACAACAACAATAATAACTACAACAATAAAACAACAAGGGCAACAAAAGGGAATAAATAAATAAAATAAATATTTTAAAAAAAAGATTGACGGGCATGGAAAATTATGGATTAAGGGACTTGTAGAAGTGCATTTCACATCTTCAAAGGAGATGCCCATATAGGAAGTTCAATTCGTGAAGACAGGTGTTTACCAAGAAATTCTTATGAAATTCATAAAATTATAACTAATTTGAACTTAACTACAAATTAATGGCGATAATCAAATATATTTGAAATACTACATGGCTGTAGAAATATAATGGGATGGCACATAAAAATGAAAATTGCCATACTGTCAATTTATTATACATAAATACATTTTAGAAGGATGCAGATCTAGCACTTTCCCCATGAAAGGGTGCATATTTTACATAATAAGAAATGGGGTTTTAATTGCTACAAGATAATTATTGAGTCAGTATATAAACTATATTGTACATATGCAGTTTGTAAAGTACTTACTCTTTCTAAACCTCAGCTGTGAGGACAAATACTTATTAGAATCTATGTGGTTGAACAAAAAGTAGGGCTACATATGGCATATGAAAGGAAGTAATCATGTTGGCAATAGTGAAATATATGCTATTAATAACAACCCACCCCTGAGACATTTTCACCAGTGCCAAAATTATAAATGTTTATAAAGAAATGATTTTTTGGTGGTAACCTTTGCATTCATTCAGCCTATGAACTGGCAAATCTAGCCAAACTATTTTAATTCAAATTACTTAATTCCATTTGGTTATCCATGTTTAAAACAGATACTGTTCGTCTTAATCAACTTTGAGAAACACCTTAGAGATTCTGTTGTGGTAACACTTATGAAATGAGGGAAAAAATTACTAGGTAATATAGGATTTTCATACATACAACAATTTTATTTCCAGAAGTATCAGTTGGAGTGCATAATCATTCTTATTAAAATGCATTTTAAAAGGTAATCAGAAAAATATTGAAGATTGAACAGTTGCTTAAGTATCATAGCATCATCAAGGAAAACCACTTACATTATAATGGAGTTTTTGTTGCTTTTGTTTTACCACTTCACTTAATTTTCCTGTACATAGAAATAAAATTTGCCTTTAACACATGTAGAGTGGCTGCAGGACAGAAAAAAAAAAAAGAAAAACCTGTACCTTTGCATTCATTCAACCTATGAACTGGCAAATCTAGCCAAACTATTTTAATTCAAATTACTTAATTCCATTTGGTTATCCATGTTTAAAACAGATACTGTTTGTCTTAAGCAACTTTGAGAAACACCTTAGAGATTCTATTGTTGAAATCCATTATGTCCAGTGACAGCTTTATTTTCATAGAAATTGACTTTAAACTGTTTAGAAAAATGAAATAGATATTGGGCCTGTGTCAGTGTTTTCCCCAAATAGCTCCTTTCCTAAATCTTCTGTTTCACATGATCTTTAATATTTATCAAAGTAGCTGATTTCCTGGGATTTGGAGTCCACTAACAATATAGTACAAGGACAGAGGGCAATCTTTTTTTTTCATTTCTTTATTGGAGGATTAATGGTTTACAGTTGATAGCAAAACACAATAATTTGTACATGCACAACATCTCCCAGTTTTCCACATAACAGTTCAACCCCCAGTAGGTCAGAGGGCAGTCTTAAAACCTTTGTCCCTGTATATGTAGAGATGAACATCATTGATGGTGGGAACAAGTAGAAGGAAGATTAGGGGAGGAAGCGAAAGTGTATTTGTTCTTTTCACTCCCACAGCAGACAGAGTTGAGGAGTAAAGAGAATGAAACGTGGAAAACAAAGGTGTGATGGAATCTAGTTTGTTCTACTTTATATAATTTTGTCTAGAGCTATCTTCATCTTTTTAGGTAGTCAAAATTGCTAAATCTTGGCTTAATACTTGTATAGACATTGAAAGTCCAGACAATATTTTTCATACCCTATCTCCCCGGGGCTGCACAGTAACCTAAACTACAGATAAGGACCTTAAAACTCAAACTTACCTAGTTCTCCTCAGGCATCAAGGCATTTGAACTCAGATCTTTTGACCTTGGAATGTATACTCTTTACATGCTGAACAATGTCATCTGAAATAAGTACCAGAGCAGTCCAGCTGCAAAAATTATAAATGCTAGCTTCAGTGAATTCCCCCTTCCATTTTCATTTCTTCTCTTTTCAGCTCTTTCTGTACAAGACTTCTTTATCCTTAATTAATATCATTTTATTTAGCATAATATTTTGTTAAGTGCTCACCTTAAATAGAGGAGGAAAAAATAGGAATTTTTGAATAAAACTCTTTAGGGCACATCTTAAAAAAAAAAAAAAGCCAAGCCACACATAGGTTTTAAAATATTTATTTTAAATTAAAGTTTTCTGGGGTGTAAAACTCATGCTTTATTCTTAGTTTGCCACTGAGTCATTCTCTGCCCTTGGACACCTCATTTAACACATTGTAACCTAGTAAGCTTCTCCTTTTTGCAAAACTAGATTGTGTTTAGAAAGAGAAAAGTTAAGTTTTCTTTGTTGTACTGATGTTCTGTTTTCTTAAAATACTTGAGATCCTGGGTGTCCTGCTATGACTTGTTCAAGCATAATTTGCAACAGAAATAAGATTGAAAAGTTTCTAGACTTAGAATGAAAATCACTTCAAACAACACCTTTAAGGTTGTAGTATGACTAACCTATCATTTCCTTTAAATTACCTGGCCTTCAGTCTTCCACTCTAGGTACCATGGGAAGCATTCACTGGCCTATCCATATAGGTTGTAACACTGGCTAATTATACACCGGAATATTCAGCTATGAAAGTTTTCATCTTGTCTTTGCTTCATAAATAGTGATAGAATTAAATTTTGGTATTTATTTTTAAGGCTTGTAAATAATTTGAGCCCTCTATGTCTATTTTCATACTTATGCTCTATATCCTCTATTAATAAAGTCTTAGTTGGCCCCTGTATAGGTTTAGGTGTATCTGTGCTTAGAAAACCAGACATCTTCAGTTGTGAAAGTGAAGATTGCAAAGGTTCTTAAATTAATTTTTTTCACACTCACCATTGAATTTTATTCATTGTGAATTTTTAATTAATGCTTCAGTTTTGACACAATTTTTTCATTGTGTGTGAGAGCTGCCAGAGTACCACTCCTTCAAGATATAATTTTTAAAGATTGAGCATCCAGTAAAATCCTAATTTTTTTCTTTCTTTTCCTTTTCTTTCTTTCTTTTTTAAATAAAGCAAGATCAACACACTGGACAGATTGGACTTCTGATGGTTGTATATTAAAAGCAAATTTAAAGTTGAAATTTTGGATTTTATTTATAAACCAATTCTTGCTTTTGAGAAACTAACAATCTAGCTGGAGAGATGTTTACCTATACATTAAATATCAGTGGAAGTTGAAAGCAATATTGACATGAAAATTGTCACCGAATAATATGTGATTTGCTGTCAACTGAATGATGAAAGTAGTAAAATATCATTGCATGAAATAGGAAGAAGACCGGAGCAGAAGAGATGGAGCTTGAACTAGACCTTGACATACATTAGAATATTTGTTAGAACACTAGAAGCTTGGAAGGCCAAGCAGTATAAAATTGCCCTGAATAAAGTCAGGGAGGATAAAAGGTATAGATGAGTTTGGTGTGGGCAGGAATATTATAACTGTGCGTGTTCACTTGATGATGAACTTTTCCCTTTTAATATTTGAGGACCCCTATGATAGGATGCATCTTACAATCATTATTGGCCAGATAGCATTGGTAATTTACAGTTAATGCCTGTTCATGTGAAAACTTCACCACAGCTGCTCATAATATTGTTGTTTCAGTTGAATGATTCACATTGTTAATACAACATACACTGAGCTTAATGGCCACTTAAAGTATCATCAGGAAGAATACACTATGATTCAGCAATGATGCGAAGAGTTGAGCACACAGTGAGATGGGGAATGGAGCAAACCTATGTACCAAAGTGTTCATGTATGTGGATCCAGAAGTCATTGTGATGATTATAAAATAAAAATTCTAAATAACAAGAAAGCTTTGTGATATGCTCTCATTCAGAACGTTTCTCCTCTATAATTTGAAAGACAGTAGTTCACGATCTGATAGCTTTTAAAGTCAATGAAGTAGGATTTTTAAATGTACGTGCTAAATATGTTTATACCTGCAGAAAGACCTTTCTGTTTCAGTGTTTTAGTATTTGTAAAAGGCAAATACTAAAACACCCCTTCATTGTGATTTATTATTATTACTATTATTTTGCAGACTCCTCAGTGGTGTCATTGAATTTGCTCTGCAAGCCTCCATTGACTGCCATTTGAAACAACCTGGATGGAGCTGGAGAAAATGATGATTAGTGAAATAGGTCAGAGAAAGACAACTGCTTCATGTGATTTTACTCATGCAAAGAACCAAAAAAAAAAAATGAAAAAACAAAACCAATGCTTAAATACAGAGAACAGCCTGTGCTCACCAGAGCTGGAAAGGTAAGTGGAATGACATCCAGTTGTATGGTGGTTGATGGCAACTAGACTTTGGGTGGTGATTATGCATGGTAGCTTCATTTCATTCTTCTGCATGTTTCAACCCAATTTTTCCAACACCATTTGTTGAAGAGACTTTCCTTTTCCCATTTTATAGTCTGGGCACCCTTGTCAAAGATTAGATGTCCATAGGTGTGGGGGCTCTCAATTCTATTCCACTGGTCAGTACCAAGTTCTATTCCACTAGTTCCAGTACCAAGCAATTTTGATCACAATGGCCCTATAATATAATTTGAGATCTCAAGATTGATTTGGTAATCGAAGGTCTTTCATGGCTCCAGATAAACATTTGTAGCTTTTGTTCTATTCTCCTAAAAAATAAAATGGGTGTGATCTTGATGGGGATTGCATTAAATTTATATATGGTTCAGGGTAGTATATTCATTTTGATAATGTTAATTCTTCCAACCCATGAACATGGAATATCTTTCTACTTCTTTGTGTCTTTTTCTATCCCCTTGAATAATTCTCAGTATACAAGTCTTTCACTTCTTTTTACAATAATTATTTAAATTACTTTTTCCTTTCTCTGACTATTACTTTTTCTGGTCTTTTCCATTTTATCTATACAAGCATTACATTTTTCTGGATAGAGATAGAGAGACAGAGAAGGAAGGGATAGATGGAGAAAGAAAGAGAGGGGGAGGGGGCAAGTGGCACACCCGGTTAAGAGCACATAGTACTAAGCACAAGGGCCCATGTAAAGATCCTGGTTTGAACCCCTGGCTCCCCACCTGCAGGGAGGACACTTCACAAGTGGCAAAGCAGGGCTGCAGGTGTCTCTTTTTCTCCCTCTCTGTCTCCCCCTCATCCTGTCAGTTTCTCTCTGTCCTATCCAATAAAAATGGCCACCAGGAGCAATGAATTGGTAGTTAGGCACTGAGCCCTAGCTACAACCTTAGAGGAGAGAGAGAGAGAGAGAGAGAGAGAGGAGAGGAGAGGAGAGGAGAGGAGAGGAGAGAGGAGAGAGAGTGAGAGGGGAGAGGGGAGAGGGGAGAGGGGAGAGGGGAGAGGGGAGAGAGAACAGTTTTATTCACTGTGTTGGGGACCAGGCCCAAATCTGGGTCATACACATAACAAAGCAAAACACTGTCCAAATGAGATATCTCACCAATCCCACAGGCATTACATTCTTATTTAATAGTCACTGCTGTCGGTAACAAAATATCCCCTCTAACTGAGAATATTAAAGGACTAATACAATCTAGTAAATTTGCCATCTGAGAGAGGGAAAGAATAGTTGGGTTTCAAAATAACAAGAAATTAGATTAGAGTTGATTAGCCACGTAAGTAAAAGATTTGTCCCAAAAGTAGAAGTTATCTATACCAGCCATGTGTGTGAACATCGTTGTGTGCATGGTGCCATGTGTGTGAACATCATTGTGTGCATGGTGCCATGTGTGTGAACATCGTTGTGTGCATGGTGGAGCCGGCTTTATAGAAAGTATTTCTCCAAGGTAAAAATGATATCTCAAAGTAACCACTGAAAGCATGATTCTTTGATATTATGAACAAGAAAGTCTCTTTCTTAATTTCATTTCATCTATTTGAAGAAATTCTAGAACTTTATATCACTTTGGAAGCTTGCATGTTTTTGTGTTTGCATACTAGAGGTGAAAATAATAATGTAATAAATTACATTATAAGTGTAATAAATAATGTAATCAATTAATATTAATAATGTAATAAATTACATTATAAGTGAAAATACAAATAAGGTGAAAATAATAATAATAATCATCATCATCATTGCTTATCTTCAAGTTATTTTTTTTAATCACACTCACAAGACCTAGGAAATAGCAATTCATTTTAACTCTCATGGACTAAGTCATTTCAAACCAGAAAATGTCATGACAGTTTTAGCACTATACTCCTCACTCCTTGATTTAAGTCATAAATATCCTCCTCATTTTATAACTACAGAATCTGGGACAAGCAAGGTCATGTTAACAAAAACTCAGGACAAATGGCAAATAATTTCCTCTCACTACTATGCTAGAGACTGCCTTCGTGTTACGGTGAGAAGGAGTCTGTTTTTGAACTTGGCTGAGTAGAATGAATTGAATGGTAGGGCATTCAGTTTGTGTTGCAGAAATGCTTGCTACAGGGAAAATTCTTACACGTGTGGTCACCAGTTTATCATGGAAGTCAAGTGTAAGAGCTGAGGAAGAACACAGAAGTGCTTTTCCTTTTCAGTTTTCATTCTCTAGCTGCTTTAAAATATGTTCTATGTCTTTGAAAGAAGTTACTTTTTTATTATTACCCTTCTGTCAGACCATGGAGAGTGTATGTGTCTGAATTGTGGCATCTTTATCTTTTTTTTTTTTTTAGATGACCAATTTCTCTCTTCTTCCCTGTCCTAAACTCCATCCTATTAGAGATTTAAACTGGAAAGAGGCTCTGTCCACATTAATGTGGCTAGTTTTTAGCTATTTTTAAACATCACTTACCCCTTGCTTAAAATAACTACTTATTTATGTGACAGGGGAAAGGGGGGCTGGGTGGTGGTGCACCTAGTTGAAGGCACATGTTACAATGCACAAGTACCCAGGTTCAAGTCCCCACTCCTTGCCTGCAGGGGGAAAGCTTTGCTAGTGGTGAAGCAGTGCTTCAGGTGTCTGTCTCTCTCTCCATCTCCCTGTCTCTCTCCAATAAATAAAGATGAGAGAGAGAGAGAGGGGGGGGGGGGAAACAGAGCCCCACTCTGGTGCGTGTGACACCAAGGATCAAACTCCTGGAACTTATGCTTGAGAGTCTAACTCTGTATCCACTGTGCCACCTCCTGGTTCACTTCCCCTGCTGTGAATCAACTCCTCTCCATAGTTGGTGACTAGAGGAAGACTTGGCTGGTGGGTGCAGGTGTGCGTCTGTGGGTGGGCTTCTTCAAACTTCTAATCTATTGCTTCAGTTACATATGGCTGTTCACAACTGTTTAAGTCAGTACCAGATTTCTACTTACTTTCCCACCTACATTTGACTCTCATTGTGTACTTTCTTCCTCAGAACTCATAGTTTGCTGTGAAGAACTTGGCACTTTCTACATATTAGTTTAAATTTTATTGTATCTTTAAATCTGTGATGAATTTTTAATAATCTGCCTTTTGTTGTCTGGCTTCTATTGTTTCATTAGGGTTAGAGTGACAGACTTAAAACTTTGTCATCTGAATGGGGAAAACTCCACTTACTATGCAATAATTATAGTTATTTTTATTTGAAATGTCCTCATTGTGCATAAGATTCCTAACATAAGTGCAAGCCAAACAAATAATGAAAGAATCAAACCTTACAACAACTTCCTATTCTCATCAGAAAGTGTTATTAGGGAGGAGATGGGACTTATTCTGCTTTAGCAAACAGAATATTATAATGCTTAAAACACAAGAGAGTCCTGGAATGCACATCTCAATGAGTCATGTTTTTCTTCTAGTTTCTTGAAACTCAAATTTGGAAACATTTAACAGAAATATTTTGGTCCTCTGATAGTGTGTATAGGACCCTAATTCCCACTGACTCATTCTACCAAAGATTTTCCTTCTGTATTCTAGTTCCTACTTCTTTTTTAAAAAAATATTTTTAAAAGTATTTCATTTATTTATTTTTATTTTTGAGAGAGATGCAGAGAGACAAAGGCACAGTGAAAAGCACCAGAGCACTACTCAGCTCTGGCTTATGGTGGTGCAGGGGATTGAACCTGGGACTTTTAAGCCTCAGGCATGAGAGTTTCTTTGCATAACCATTATGCTATCTACCGCCACCTACTTCTTTTAAGTTTCAAGAAAAATTATTGTTACTTAAGGAAGGCCTATGATTTCACATATTGCTCTTATTTTACTTTACAAATTAATGTGTCCTACATATCCATGAATTCATTTTTCCTGGCAGTGCATAACATATTACTAATCTTTTTATGTCCAAACTATATGTTTCTTTATGTTTACTCATTTTAGCCTTGCCTTGTAAATCAGACTTTACTATCATTCTTACTTGCATAAAATTCAGATTATTTTGATTGTATTTCTGATGCACTTAGTCAGATATACCCAAACATTTAACATACATATGTATACATAACATATAAACATATAAGCACAAATGTATATTTACATGCATGCATACATGAATTTAAGCAGAATTGTTAAGAAGCATAAAGATGTTCATGTTATTAACATAATCTAGGCACTGAAATAGAGTGTTTTGTGATGAGATTTTCCACATTTCAGTATCCACATGCCCTTATGTATATTGATAGGCCATTTTTCTTTCTGTTGTGGGCATTGTCATGTTTATAACTTCAATAGATCTTCATGGCAATTTGATCAGTCACCTTGCCCTGATTGAATTTTGCCTGGACAAGGATTAAGTAGCAATTTGATACATATTTGTTTTCCTTTGGTGAATATACATCACCCATTCTTGGAATGGAGAATGGTGTCTTTCTAAAATATATTTTTTGAGCATTTGTTTGCAAAATCTTTAGAGTAATTCCATTCCTAAAATCTCTTTTATTGGTTTTGTATTGATGATTTTTCTTGGCATAATGAAAAATAAAATTGCACAGGAGCAGTGATGAACAACTTTCTTTTTTTACATTCTAAATATATTTTAGTCTGATTGTCCAGTGTTGGATAGGACCCAATAGACACTCCACTCCACAGCTGATTTACTTTTTTGGGTTAGATAAGTACAGATGGGGCTTGAAATATTACATACAACTGGCAAATAAATTGGATAAAAAAAACCAGTCATATATGGAAGTCCAGACTAGATTAAATTTGAAACTACATGGAGGAACTTTCCTAAGTTTTGGAGTTGGCAACTTCTTTAACAAATGCTCCTCTGACTTTAAAAATAACTTCTGACCTTCAAACTTATGTCAGGCATAAGTTTAAAAAAGGGGGACTCCTTTCATGGACCAGTAAGTTAGATATTCCTGCACAATACAGACACAGCCAGAAATAAAAGCGGATGGAGTACAAAATGAAATACAAGGGTATCACTGTCACTTGAAATTGGCTACTTGATATGGATACACCATGACTTTGAAGGATAGGATGCCCAAGATGTTTAGCTAGACCACCATCAACTTACATAAAGCTATAATGCAGAGCTACGTGGATTTTAAAAAGTGATGTATTTTGGAGGTAAGCAGTGGTGTATGCAGTTGGGCACACATGTCACTGGACACAAGGACCTTAGTCCAAACCCCTGGTATCTACCAGTAGGGGGCGAGGAAGCTTTACAAACAGTGAAGTAGTGCTGCAGGTCTTTCCCCCCCCCCCCATATTTCAATGCCCTCTCAATTACTCTCTACCTCTATAAAAAAATAAGAATAAAATTTAAAAAGCTATGTTTTAAAAATGAGTCTAGCCTGGGTTTCAATTCTACATTTCCACTAGCTTTTTAACTATAAGTAAGTTGCTTAGCCATTCTAAATCTCATTTTATTCATTTTAGAAATGACAGTAGTACTAGAAACAGTGGTCTCATAACATCATAGTCATGATTGAACAAAATAATGTTTTTTGTTTAACAATGCTTGACGCAGAACAGCATTCAGTAAGATGATAACTATTTAATAGCATCGGTCAGCATTAGTTAAGGGTTGTAAGAAAGTTATTTAAATATGAAAGTGACTGTTTTCTTTAATTTATGAAAATAGGTTATTGGTTATATTTTCCCCCAGGAATTCAGTTTATTGTGGTTTTAGTTTGAAAATACGTCTTTTCTTTGATAAGTTACTGAAAGGAAAGGGAGCATTTGGGTATTGGAGAGGTTGGAACTCAAAAATGCTGACATTCTTTTACTGGATATTTACTACTAAAAAATATTATTATCTTGTTGGTTTGGAGTAAATGCTAGTGAGTGAAGTGAGAGAAGATGGATAAAGAAAGAGAGAAGAGAGAAGAATGATGGGAGGCTATGCAGAGAAGTACTGCTATTAGTTACCTCACACTGACTGACAACAGGAGGAAATGGTTCATTTGTTAAAGCAGTTAAAGTCCTCAGACTACGTAATGGAGACAGGTTGGTGGGACATCATGTGGCACTTGTTACTTCACATGTGGACCCAGGTTCAAACCCTCAGCTCCCACCTACAGGAGGAAGCTCAACAAGCAGTGAAGCAGTGCTGCAAGAGTTTCCCCTTCAATCTCTCTCTCTCTGTCTCTCTCTGTCTCTCTCATTTCTGTGTCTCTGTCAAAAGCAAAGAGTAGTCATTGTGTAGGCACTGAGCCCATAGTAAGATAACCCAGGTGACAAAAAACAAAGCTCACAAAACCCTATATAATGCAAGTTGTTTTATTTATCAGAACTAGGAATATATATACCAAGCCACACATATGCTAAAGGTCAGGGAGAGATGTGAAAATTAACAGCCATGCCTTCGCTGCCCGTCATCTGATATCAAGGTGATTAGTAATGTCCTTAGGATGCCCACTTGCAGCCCGAGATGGCTGATCCCATAGACCAAGCAATCAACATGCCAGTTAATAAGTCAGCGGCTCGTGTGAATTTTCTGTACTGTGTTAAAAATCTCAACAGAGAGTGCTCCCAATACTCTGAAAAAACTACACTGCTAAGTTACCTACTGTGAGTGTACACAGGGTAAGACTCTCAGAGATTCCCACATATTAACACTTTCCTCCTCAGCCAGTGGTTCAGGGTAGTCTAGTCTGATGCTTGGCCTTGGACATTTAGCATCATTCTCTCAAGTTTCATCCCAATGCATACAAAGTCTTTGCATCACAGATACATGTCCAGACAGGTCTAAACCCTAATTCGAAGCTCGTGGTAGCTTTGGCTCAAAGCTCTTATTTTGCTAGCTTAAGGCCCGTGTTGTGCACTAGGCATCTTTTATACCTGATGTCAGTAATGTGATGCGCCTGATGTCAGACGAAGGTATAAAGGCTGTTTGGGGACAAATTCAAAGGCAGAAGGGAGACAGAGGACAGAAAAAGAAGATTGAATGGCCGGACAGACAAAGACAAAAGAGTAGTCAGCCTTCTGGTGGCATGAGGGCCTGGCAGCTTCCTTCCTCCCTCAACGCTAAAGAGAACAGTAAATGGGCCAGAACAGGGGCCCATGGGCCTGGTGGCCTCAGTCTCTCCCTCTCTCCCTGACTCCCTCCTTGTGTTTTCTGCTGCATGCTCAAGGCCTCACCTCCCTGAACCTCTCTTTAGCCAGCGAAGCCTGATACTTAGTCGGACCTTTGGCCTGACCTTTAGCCTGACATGTCTCCTTTGCCACCAACAAGAAAACAATGGCTGCCTTCTTCTTATGCTAGCACCCTGTTCCACTTTCAAATCCCCTTATGACAGAAGCAAAAAGGCTACCATCTAAGGAAAGCAGGAGAGTGGCATTACTACACTGACCCAGAGCCCATGAAAGAGAGTGAGTTCTGTTGCAAGGTTTCAATTCATGATCTCTGAGGATTAGGGGACTAGAGACAGGGTTGAAATCTTGTTGAAAGCTCATCTTCTCTAGTAGGCTTACAAGCGAGCAAGTAGGAAAATGGATCTTAAGTACGTAACAAGTCGCTCTGTCCTCTGGGAGTTGAAGCTGCTTAGAGGCAATTCCCACACAATTTATAGGGAGAAATATATCAAGGGAGTTAAAGAATTACTTCTGAGGCCCATTAAATTTGAGCATTATGGCATTTGTTCCAGTGATCTACAGCTGATGTGCTATACACGTATTCTTGCTTGAGATGAAAGTTTTCTACGTGTGCTACAAATGTGAAGTTTATCTCCAAACTAGGGAGAAAGGTGAAAAGGAAATTTTTGGCAATTTGTTGTTGTTGTTGTTGTTATAAGAGTGAATTGTTCTGTTTATTGCCACCAGAGTTGCCTCTGGGGCTCAGTGCCTGCATGATAAATCTGTCACTTTTGATGGATATATATATAATTACGATAGAGAAAATAGGTGAATAATGAAAGAGGGTAGATGGAAAAATATTTGCAACCTGTTTCATCATTTGTGAAGCTTTGCCCTTAAAAAGAGTTGAACTGTTCTTAATCATGGAAGAATTAAATTAGGTAGTTATGGGCATGGAGGAACTCAGATGCAAGAGATTTGTGACTGGATGTTTGTCAAAGTAAAAACAAGGAAGGGAGGGGGTGTCCGGTTAAGGGACTGTCTAAGAGGGCTGGGTGGCGATGATCCAGGAAGGGCGCAGACCTTACTGTGCGAAATGGTAACTGGTGGAGAAAACAAGAGCCAGAGTGAGACAGAGAACACAGAAGTTCTAGCTAGCTCCCCCTTTACTATCTTCCCAAACAGCCTTTATACTGTCAGCTGACAGCAGGCGCATTACATCATTTACATCAGGTGCAAAACTTTGCCAAAACTTTGAGCCAATGCTAAACACATGCGTCTAATCGGGGTGTAGTCCTATCCAGATGGGGGAAACTAATAGCCATCAATGCACTGAAAGCCTATCGACCACCAAGCGTTAGTCCTGTCAATAGGATGTTTCGTTGAGGCATCAGACCTGCTGCAAGAAACTGTGTCCTGTTTTCATCAATACCTGGAGGGAATCACAGATTCCACTAGTGGGAAGAATCGCATTAATTTCCTGAAAGGACAACATGGCAGCCCTCTTGTGATAGGCTAGGAGGTAGCCTGGCATGATGGTGTAAGAGGATTTATTTTTCATGCCCAGCACTGGGAAAAGTAGAATGAGTGGATGAATAGAATAGAACTCCTTCCTTCTTCCTTCCTTCTTTCCTTCCTTCCTCCTTCCTTCCTTCCTCCCTTCCTCCCTCCCTCCCTCCTCCCCTCCCTCCCTCCTCCCCTCCCTCTCTCCTTCCCTCTCCCTCCCTCCCTCCCTCTCTTTTTCTCTTTCTCTCTTTCTTTTTCTTCTTTCTTTCTTTCTTTCTTTCTTTCTTTCTTTCTTTCTTTTTTCTTATTGCCACTATGATTATTGCTGAGGCTTGGTGCCTCGAGGAAGAAGAACCCACCACTTATTGCTCCTCATGGCATTTCTCTCTCTCTCTCTTTTTTTAAGAGACAGAAACTGAGAGGGCAGAGAAACATAGGATGAGATACAGACACCTGTAGCACTACTTAAGCATTTGTGAAGCTTTCCACCTGCAGGTGGAAGCTGGGGGCTTGAACCCCAGTCCTCGTGTGTGGTAGACTTGCTCTCATCTTTGCATGGATTTTCTCTCTTGAAACAGGCATACTCTATAATCAAATACTACCTAAATTCCAGCTCAGATAATGTCTCCTGTCTCCTGTCATAAACTTAAACTTAGATTATTCCCCATTCATCAAAGCATGTGTCATCAATTCCTGATTCATCATTTCCTGGCTTCCTCAAAGTAAGATTGTATTGTCCATCATGCTATAGCTGTCTGCTTGGATTAGACCATCCTGTAGCAGAGGGTGGATGTTGTGCTCAGACCAGGAGCTCCTGCTGGAAACTGTGCCTTGATTCTTGAACTGCCAGCATGGGCATGGTCTCCTGAGTTCTGGCTAGAATTCTGAGAATCCTGTTCCCCAAAACACTGCTAGCTTGATTTATAGTTTCCTGTCAAGTTAAGAGGTATCCTGGCATGACTTTGTAGGAGGATTTTTTTTAATTTGATTTCAGGGTGACCAAAGTAAGAAATATGCTGTTATAGAAGTACAAATTATGGGGGTTTTGGTGAGTAAAACGTGACTTGCATTATCTTCATTAAGGTCTCCGAACAATATCTCGATATCCCTTGTGTGGGTGAGATGGGGTGGGTGCAGTATGTGAAGAGAAAGTAAGTACTTAAAAAAAGAGTCTAGTTAGACATTTATCCCCAAAGTGCCTTATAACATTGGTCATTGAAGTGAATTATAAAGTGAAAACCTGAGTCACAGCATTTAAGAATAAATGGGAAACAGCAAAAGCAAGTGATAATGTTGATAATACTTAGGAAAGCAAGGACTATGACAGCTGTTACTACTTACTTCAACAAATATTAAACTATACTGAAGCTTTGTAGTTGTTAATTCTCTCAGGAATGAATGAGCATGACTTTTTTTTAAGTTTGAGACAGAGGGGAAGAAAGACAGAGAGAAATAAAAACACTACAGCACTGAAGCTTCCTTCAACTCGGGGGGGGGGGGTACTTAAACCTGGGTTTACACACATGGTAAAGCAGTGCACTGAGTGAGCTATTTTGCAGACCCTAGCTGGACTTACCCTTGGATTCAAAGAGGGGAGGTAAATTGTTCAGGCTTGCAAAGCTAGTATGATAGGACCAAAAATTTGAGCCTGGTTAGTTGATTCACATGGAAGGCCCATTGACATGTACACATTTCATCCTTACAAGCATCCCGCAATGACCTTGGGTCCATACTCCCAGAGGGATAAAGAATAGGAAAGCTATGAGGGGAGGGGAGGGGATACAGAGATCTGGTGGTAGGAATTGTGTGGAGTTGTACTCCTCTTATCCTATGGTTTTGCCAATGTTTCCTTTTTATAAATTAAAAAATAAAAGAACCTAGTAGGCTAGACTTTGTTGTTAGCTTCCTTCCATTAAGGGTAAAACAGGCAATTCTCACTCCAGAATTTGGCTCATCCATTAAGAATATATTGTTAGGCATAAAAAAACAGCAAATAGGTATTTGGCCCAATCTAATAGTTGAAGATTGGTTAGAATGGGAACTACGGTTTGAAAAAACGCTTTATGTTGTGGTTCAGAAAGAGAAGCCTTTAGTTGTAGTTCTGTTTTTCTCATTTATTAGTTATATGCCCTTGGATAAGTGTGTCAAACTCTCTACCTCGGTTTCATTCTCTATAAAGTGTGGAAAACAATATTCGCCTGCATACATTAGAAAGCTTTGGAAGGAGAAAATGAGACAAGGTGTGCGAAATGGATTTGAAACTATGAGTGTTATGTAAAGCCATGCCTTTGCTTTTATTATTATTTTGTAAAGGCAACTGGTAGAAAAATACTCAATAATCTGGAAATATCACAATAGAAAAGGGGTTTTATGTCTATATTGATAATATAATTCAGGTACATTATTTTAAAGATCCAGAGAAATGAAAAAAGTTTGCCTTGGCAGTAAAACTGAAAATTAAACACTCCTAGAAGCAGAGCTTAATATGATAATGTATGAATCTATAGTACAGCTACCTCCTTAACATTCTTAGGACTTTTCAATGTCTTCAATAAAATAAAGAAAGCAGAGCTGTAAACAATAGAACATGTATGCTGCCAAAGCACAGAGGGCCCTCTCAGGAGACAACTACTTAAGTGGAATTTTCAGCGTGTATGCTTTTGACTCTCTACAGTGACTATAAATCTGTTTACAGAACTCAAAACCCACGTACCATCCTGCGACCGAGGAAACAAAAATATTTGCCGGAAATAATGTTTTATCTTCCAGGGCTGGGCAGCGGAGCACCCTATTAAATGTACATAGTACTAAGTGCAAGGACCTGTGCAAGGAACCTGGTTTAAGCCCCTGCTCCCCACCTGCAGCAGGGACACTTCACAAACAGTGAAACTGATCTGCAGGCATCTTTCTCTGTCCTTCTCTGTCTCCCCCTCTCCTCTCAGATTCTCTCTGTCTTATCGAATACAATGGAAAAAAAATAATACTAATATTTTGTCTTCCTAAGGAGCTAAGAATATATAACAAGAAGTTAAAACCTTGGAATACTACTCAGCTGTAAAAAATGGTGACTTCACCTTTTTCAGCCGATCTTGGATGGACCTTGAAAAATTCATGTTAAGTGAAATAAGTCAGAAACAGAAGGATGAATACGGGATGATCTCACTCTCAGGCAGAAGTTGAAAAACAAGATCTGAAACGAAAACACAAGTGGAACCTGAAATGTAATTGGCATATCGCACCAAAGTAAAAGACTCTGGGGTGGGTGGGTGGGAGAATACAGGTCCATGAAGGATGATAAATGACATAGTGGGGGTTGTATTGTTAAATGGGAAACTGGGGAATGTTATGCATGTATTTACTGTTGAATGAAAAACATTAATTCCCCAATAAAGAAATAAATTTTTTAAAAAGAAGAAGTTAAAACCTGACTTAATTCTAATGGCAGATTTTTTTTTAATTTCATAATTTGAAGTAGAATTTAGATTCCAGTTTTTTCTACTTTATGGGGGAGTTAATGGTTTACAGTACAGATTCCATTACTAAGGTCCTTTCCCCTGAAAAATGTGGGTTTTTCCCATCTACTTACAATTCCCAAATTACTTGGGAAAATTACTCTTGTTCTTTGATTGCAAAAAATTTTTCAATGTTCATTTAATTTTTGTACTTAACAGAGAGAATGACTTTTTCAATTTAGATAGAAATATGAGGAGAGAAAGGAACAGAGAGGAGGTGGAGAAAGAGAAGAAAGAAAAGAAGAAAGAAAGAACACAATACTAGGATTTCTCCTAGTGTTGCCATGATAGTCCCATGTAGTATTGGGGATCAAACTTGTGTCAAGTCAGTTTTGCTCAGATTCAGTTGAAAATAAGAGGTGCTTAGTTTTTAACACTAGCTCAGTTATTTTGGGAACAGTAGTGAACAACAGCAACAACAAATCAATGGAAGTCAATTTAGTGAAAAAATAAAATTGCCTAACTGCAGTACCTTCCTTATCTTTCATAGCATGAAGCCTGCCATATTATTTATCATTAGTGTATAGATAACACATAAACCAAGCAAGCAACAATTAATAACTTAATCAAGTAATTTAAAAGTGAGGCAAATAGTTGACAATGCTTTCAAAATTATTGCCGTGGGAAATGGAAATAAAGGATGAAAGTAATAGTCTTTATGTTTTAAAAAAATGAATATAAATATCTTTGACTCTAAATTATGTAGACATCTCACTTTGATAAACATAAAAATAAATTTAAGGGTAGGCTATTATTAAAATTTATTCAGATCCCTAGAGATTAGACTTTGCTGACAAAGCAATAATGGAAGCTAAATAAAGATTCACTGAGGGAGTCAGGCAGTAGCGGTGGGTGAAGCGCACATGGTGAAAAATGCAGGGACCAGTTTGAGCATCCCAGTTTGAGCCCCCGGCTTCCCACCTACAGGGAGGGTCACTTCAGAAGCAATGAAGCAGGTCTAGAGGTGTCTATCTTTCTCTCCCCCCTCTGTCCTCCCTTCCTCTCTCGATTTCTCTCTGTCCTATCCAACAACGAAAGCAGTGACAACAATAATAACAAGAACAATAAACAACAAGGGCAACAAAAGGGAAAAATGGCCTCCAGGAGCAATGGATTTGTGGTGCAGGCACCAAGCCCCAGCAATAACCCTGGAGGCAAAAAATTAAATAAAATAAATAAATAAAATAAAATAAGATTCACTGAAAGAATAATAATAAATAAATAAAATAAGATAAAATAAATAAAATAAGATAAGATAAAATAAATAAAATAAGATTCACTGAAAGAATAGATGAATTATAGAAAATATTTGGGGAGCTTGAAATTACTCAACTAGTAGATAGCATTACTTTTTAAAAAAATTGTATTTATAAAATGGAAATATTGACAAGACTCTAGGGTAAGAGAGGTACATCTCTACACAATGCCCATCCCCCAGAGCTCCATATGCAATCCCCTCCCCTGATAGCTTCCCTATTCTTTATCCCTCTGGGTGTATGGACCCAGGATCATTGTGGGATGCAGAAGGTGGACGGTCTGTCTTCTGTAATTGCTTTTCCACTGATCATAGGTGTTGGTATGTTGATCCATAGTGCCAGCCTGTCTCTCTCTTTACCTGGGCAGGGGGGCGGGATCTGGAGAGGCAGGGCTCCAAGACACATGGTGGGGTCGTTTGCCCAGGGATGTAAGGTTGGCGTCATGGTATCTTTTGGAACCTGGTGGCTGAAAAAGAGCTAAGATATAAAAGCAGAATAGATTGTTGACTAATCAGAAACCCAAAGGCAAGAATATTACAGATGAAGATTTGGGGTCTCCATTTTGGAAAAAGCTAGTAGGTCTATTTTAGGGGCCTATTCCAAAGGGCCCATGACTTTACTAGGTTTTGCCTGAGCCTGACATCTAATATGCAGGTGAACCCTGGTTATTGTCTGGGGAGATGGTGTCATAATTGGAAAAAGGACTAGAAAGCTGGATCAGGGAAGAGAGTAGCTCCAAAATAGGGGAAAGGTATCTCACTATTGTTAACTGTAAACCCTATCAGCAGATTCAAGCTCCAGCATCACATGGCAGCACCATGCAAAGGGAAAGCTTCACACATGATGGAACAATGCTGTGGTGACTCTACTTGTTTCTCTCTTCCTCTCCATTGCTCATCCTTTTCTTTCCAGAAGAAGGAGATGGAGGAGGAGTGAGGGGAGTGAGTAAAGGAAAAAGAAAAAGGAGATAGAGGAGGAGTGGAGGGGGAGGGATAAGAGGGGAGGAGAAAGAGAGGTAGAGAAGAGATTGAGGAGAGTGAGGAGAAGGAAAAGGGTGGAAAGGAGAGAGGAGTAAGAGGAGGAGAAGGAAATGAAGGAGGAAAAGAAGAGGAAGCAAAGTAACAGGAGGAGAGAAAAAGAGAATTCACCAGAGCAGCTGAAGCTTTGGAGGTACTAACTTTCAGTGAAACCTTGGAGGCTAATAATAAAATACTATTACTGCTGCTGCTAATTATTATTATTATCATCATCATCATTAAAATGAATAAAAGTTGGACAGCAAAATAGTGCACATACTTTGCCATGTGTGCAAGCCAGGTTCAATTCTGGCTCCCAGTACATTGAAGGAAGCTATAGTGATGTCTTCTCTCTTTCTCCTCTAAAAAACTCAGCCCAGAGCAGTGAAGCCTTAGCAACAACGAAAGACAATTAAAAGATAAAATTTTCAAAAAGAAAGAAAGAAAATGCTTTACTAGGTTAAAAGAAGGTGAATTAGGCTGGAAAAATAGCTCACTCAGTGTGCCGATTTGCTATGTGCATGGCCCAGGGTCAAGTCTGTCTCACATAACATGAAGGAAGCATTGGTGTTTCTCTCTCTTTCTCTCTCTTTCTGCCTCTATCAAGAAAGGAAGGACAAGAGAGAGAGAAAGAAAGAAAGATGGGAAGAGAGAGAAAGAAAGATTGAACAAAAAGAAGCCAAGTATATGTGACTTGCCCTATGTAAAACAGTCAAGTTTACATTCTGCTATGTCATATCTCCATATTAAAAAAATTGTGCCAGGTAATGCATAAGTGATACCCTGTCTCATCCTAAACAAACAAGCAAACAAATAAATAAATAATTAAATCTGAAAATATAAAGCTAGGTCAAGGAAATGTTTTCTTTCATTTTTTTTTAAATTGTTATTGGATAGAGACAGAGAGAAATTGAGAGGGTAGGAGGAGATAAGGAAAGAGACAGAGAGACACCTGCAGCACTGCTTCACCACTTGTGAAGCTTTCCCTTGCACATGGGGACCAGGGACTTGAACCCAGGTCCTTGCCCATTATAATGTGTGTGCTTAACTAGGTGAACCACCGCCTGGCCTCTCTATTATTCTATGAAGGGAGTGAACTTGTCTCACCAGTGCTGAATACTTATATTTAAATTTTCTTGCAATATTAGAAAATATGGACCATGCCATTCATTTTATAATTCTTTTTATTATTATTAGAAATGATAAACTGTCTTAGTGTATGTTTGATTGACAACCTAGAAAAATGCATTCTTCTTAGTGATTCATCAGGGCTGTCTATATGTTCAGAATATTATACAAAAGAAGTTAAAATATCTTATTTATTTTAATGAGAGATACCAAGAGAAAAATACAAAAAGACCAGAGCACTGCTAAGCTCTGGCTGATGGTGTTGCTGGGGATTGAACCTGAGACCTTAGAGCTTCATGAATGGAAGACTTTTGCAAAACCATTTTGGGTTGTTTCCCCAACCCCCCAAAAACATTTAAAATTGTTAATCCTTGGTAATACAGCAATTCTTTCCCTTGCTATCCTTCTCTACCACTTACATAAATGTGTAGACCCATTCCAATTTTAAAAGCTTTTAAAGTTAACATCTCAAACATCAGAAAATATTTTAAAACACTGATTATATCAAAATTAATAACAAATTATTAGAAGCAGATAATTTTCTAGTCTACCCATGCATGTAAAATTAAATATACATGTATATAAAACACAAATATCTGCGTATGCATTTAAATGATAGTTTTAGTGGAGTATTTTTTTTTCTTTTTTTATTGGGGGATTAATGTTTTACATTCTACAGTAAATACTAGTTTGTATATGCATAACATTCCTCAGTTTTCAATACAATAGGAGAGTAAATTTATGAACAATTAGATAAAGTAGAGAAGCAGTGAATGTATTTAATAAACTTAAGACAGAATGGATAAGCAACATTAGTCATTTTTTTCAGTGTCAATGTATTTATGGGTTTGTTTTAACCTACTCTCCAATGGTTGAAGCTAAATAGAATTCTGAAGACAATGTATCTGAGAATGGACAGTAGAAAAGAAAATTGCTGTGGGATTAAGACTCTCATAATTTTTTAAAAAAATGAATAAAAAAAGAGATAAAAAAACTTAATGAAAAGTGGACTTGAATTTTAGATTGCTGATGGCAACTGTTAGAAGCACCGTTAGCTTATTAGCATGTGGAGTGTTTGTAATACTTGTATGCTTCTTCATAGTGTCCACTCTCTATCAAAGTTTTTCCATTAAGAAAGATGTTTCCGGGTATCAGGCAGTGGCATAGTGGGCTAAGGGCACATGGCACAAAACAAGGACCTGAGCAAGGATCCCGGTTTGAGCCCCCACCTCCCCTCCTGCAGGAGGGTGGTGAAGCAGGTCTGCAGGTGTCTGTCTTTCTCTCCCCCATGTCGATTTCTCTCTGTCCTATTGAACAACAATGACAGCAATAGCAGCAATAATAATAACAATAGCAACAATAAACAAGGGCAACAAAAGAGAAAAAGCCTACAGGAGCAGTGGATTCATAATGCAGGCACTGAGCCCCATTGATAACTCTGGAGGCAAAAAAAAAAAAAAGATGTTTCAGGTGTGGGGCAGTGGTGCACCCAATTGAGCACACATGTTGCCAGGCTCAAAGATCTGGTTCAAGCTCCCATTCCCCTGTGTCGGGCTGTGTCTTGGGGGAGAGAGATAAGGGATAGGAGCAGAGAGGGAACACAAATCTTTATTTACAAGGACACCTCAGAGTTGGGTGAGAGCACAGTGGTTCGGGCCACGTGGAGCTAGCAAAATGGCTGCCTCCCCCTAAGCACGCAGCACCCTTCTCTGTGTCCAGTCGCTGAGGTGAAAAGGGGCAAAAAGAGACCAGACCAGCAGCGGCAGCGGGCTTTATAGGATAAAAAGCCGGAAGTGGAAGTCGGGACAGGATTGGTAGGAAAAGACACTCCGGGAATATAGTTTCAACTCTCGCAGGAATTGACAATATCCTGAGGGGACAACATGGTGGATGTGACCACATCTGCACAATTTCCCAACACCCCTGCAGGGGAAAAACTTAAGGAGCAGTGAAGCAGGGTTGTAAATGTCTCTCTTTCTCTCTCCCTCTCTCACTCCCTTCCCTCTCAATTTCTTTCTGTCTTTACCAAATGAAATAGAAGAAAGAAAAAGAAAAAAAAATGACTGCTGGGAGCCGTGGATTCATAGTAGCAGGCACTGAGCCTCAGCAATAACCTTGGTGATAATTAAAAATAGAGAAAGGAAGGAAGGAAGGATAGAAGGAAGGAAGGAAGGCAGGGAGGGAGAGAGGAAGGAAGGAAGGAAGGAAGGAAGTTAGGAAGGGAGGGATAAAGGAAGGAAGAAAGAAGAGAAAGGAAGGAGGGAAAGGAAGGAGAGAAAAAAGTTTCATTACACAAGTGAGAGAATTTCTGTGGTGTCAACCAATAAATTCTATGAGCCCATGCAAACCTTTGAAGTCATCTAAGGAAAATTATGCCTTGTTGCAAAGACAAAGCATAATCATGAATCAAACAATTCAGAAGACAGTCACCAGATAGATGTCATTAAGCTATAGGAATTCTAATTGGAAATAAAAAGACAAACAAGAAAGAAAGAGTGCTTGAAGGTGAAGAGAGGAGTTGTAAGTGGTGAGGGAAGTGGACATAAGTAGACTTCTGGGAGGTGCATGCAATCTGTGTATTCAGAGAAGAAGGGAGAACAGGGCAAGGTCTGTTCAAGAAACTAGTTTGGCTAGACATATAAAGATATATAAAAGCTCAGAAATAAAAATTCTACACCTGGTTTTTTACTAAAGCCATAGTTCAACTGCACTGATTTCTGCTGAGGATTCTCACGCTTAAGTGGTGACAGTTGTGCAGGTGTGATCTTGTGACTTTGAAATACAGAATAAAGGGTAATCAGAAGGAGAAGGAGAAAAAGAAGGAACAACAACAACAACCCCAAATAAAATAAAATCTAATTTAAAAGGTCAACCCAGAAGCCACTGTCTGAAGTAAATGGAATATCTCTAAGGAGAAGAAAATGAGAACAATATGTTAATTTATGTACATAATGGACTTAAGATGGAGATTTCTAAAATCTTCTGGCCTTGCTTGATGGTTGGTGATGGAACTTTAAAGGACACCATTCAAGTTCCAACATTCAGTCAGAATGTTAACTTAGGAATAGCCTACCAGAAATCATGACTATTGGGACAGACATAAATTTTCCTCTGGACCAATGATGATTTCTTGAAAGTTTTAGTTGCAATTCACTGAGGTAAAGATACTACAAATTTTAGCTCACTTGGGGGTTATTCATGTATCCCAAAGTAAAGGCTGATAAGGGTAAGAATTGGGAAACTGGGAATGAAAATGATGGAAAAACTATGTAAGAAGCACTGAGAACAAAGGAGTGTAAAATTCAATGTTTTTTTTTTTTTTTTTTTGGCCTCTAAGGCTGATATAAAACACTGACTAAAGAATAATTTTCTTTTTGTTATTGTTCTTTTGTTTTTGGATAGAAATAGAAATTGAGAGGCAAGGGGATAGAGAGGGAGAGCCCCAGAGAGACACTACTTGTGAACTGCCCCTCTCCCACCCGGCGCCTGCCTATGGGACTAGGGACTTGAACCCTGACCTTTGAGCATTGTGGAATATGCTGTCTACAAGGTGTACCACCCAGCCACTGCTCCAGCATAGTTCTAAGGATTTGGAAACAGGTGACCAGGAGAACATTCTAGCCGAGTTGATACAGAAAGGAAGACATGTAAAAATTTTATTGTATTAAGTGTTCAGGTCTCTCCTATGCTAAACCGGACCTAATTTTTTCTTTATTTTCAAACTGTCTCTCACCTATCTAAATCGGGGATATGACTGCTGAGAGTGGTAGAGTCATGCAAGAACTAAGCCCCAGAGAAACCCTGGTGGCAAAAAATAAACAAGCAAAGCATAGGCATCAGTTGAAGCCATAAGGCTGGATATGAGTGCTGTTTAAGCATAGTCAGTCCTGCTTGAACAGGACATTTACGAACTCCTCAAATCAGCCCACGCTAAACTCATGCAACTGAAGTCACAGGGTTATCAAAAAAGGGAGCTAAGGTGATAGCATTCAGTCATGGTGAGGCACACAGACACAAAACTGGGGTCCCAAGAGAAACTCTAGCTCCATTTCACATAAGTTGAATAATTAAAATATATATTGCAGGGGCCAGTCGGTGGTTGACCTGGTAAAGAGCACATTTTACCCTTCACGAGGAGCTGGGTTCAAGATCTTGGTCCCCATCTGTAGGGGTATGCTTCCTGATCAATGGAGGAGTGCTATTGGTGTCTGTGTCTCTTCCCCTTTCTTCCCAACATTTTCTTTCCCTTTCTCTATCTGTATTTCTCTCTATTAGAAAAAAAGGGGGGGTGTTGATGAAATAGTTCACTTGGATAATGTGCTACTTTGCAGTGTGCTTGACCCAGGTTCCAGTTAAGAAGAAAACTTTGGTGCTGTGGCCTCTTTAACTCTCTCTCTCTCTCTCTCTCTCTATTTTACCAGAGCACTGTTAGCTCTGGCATATGGTGGTGCAAGGGCTTTAATCTTGACTTTAGAGCCTCAGACATAAGAGTCTGTTTGCAGGAGTCAGGCGGTAGTGCAGTGGGTTAAGCACACATGGTGCAAAGCACAAGCACCCATGTAAGGATCCCGGTTCGAGGCCCCGGTTCGAGCCCCCGGCTCCCCACCTGCAGGGGAGTCGCTTCACAGGCGGTGAAGCAGGTCTGCAGGTGTCTATCTTTCTCTCCCCCTCTGTCTTCCCCTCCTCTCTCCATTGCTCTCTGTCCTATCTAACAAGGATGACATCAGTAACAACAACAATAATAGCTACAACAACAATGAAAAAGGAGGGCAACAAACGGGAAAGTAAGTAAGTAAATAAATAAATAAATAAGAGTGTTTGCATAACCATTATGCTATCTACCCTCCACCCGTCTCTCTACCTCTAAAAAAAAAAAAAAGAAAAAGGAAACGAAGAAAATAAAGAGAGTGAGCAAGAAAAAGGAAGGGAGAAAGGAAGGAAGATGGAAGGAAGGAAGGAAGGAAGGAAGGAAAAAAGAAAGAAAGAAAGAAAGGAAGGGAGGAAGGAAGGAAGGAAGGAAGGAAAAAAGAAAGAAAGAAAGGAAGAAAGGCTACCAGAATCAGTGGAGTTATCGTGTAGGCAAAGAGCCCCAGTGATAACTTTGGTGGCAAGTAAGAGTTTGTGTGTGTACACTTATTTATTTTTATTTTATTTTATTTTTTAAAGAAATTAATTTTATTTATTTTGGATAGAGCCAGAGAGAAATCAAGAGGGCGACCCTGGGTCCATACTCCCTTGGGGGGGATGTTGAAGAATAGGAAAGCTGTTGGGGGTGGGGGGGATGGAATACGAGCTCTGGTGGTAGGGACTGTACCCTCTTATCCTATGGTCTTGTCATTGTTTCTATTTTATACACAAATAAAAAATAAAAAGAAAACAAGAGGTCGAAGGGAGATAGAGAAAGAGGAAGAGAAGCACCTGCAACCCCACTTCACTACCTTAGGTGGGGACCAAGGGCTTGAATCCGGGTCCTTGCACCTTGTAACATGTGCACTTGATTGGGGGCATCACCACTCAGCCCCTTTATATCTGCATTTATCAGTGCTGTGGCACTTTGCCTTGATGAAGTCTTGAAGTTTGTGTGTAGAAGACAGCACTGAAACAGTGGCAGCACACGAGTTATCATGGAGAGGTGAGTCATCTGAAACTGGAAGGCAAGTTCCCACCACTGGTGTGGTTGGACATGGCTCCTGACACATAGAGAGTAGGGATAGGTGCAAACAATCTGAGGGGTGTGCCTGTGTGTCTCTGATAGATTTTCACTCAGCTTGGTTCCATCATGAAGTTTCTTTCTGTTCATTAAGTATTTCTCACAAATGGAATCAAGCATAAGCAGGCGTCAAACTCAGTTACACTCAAATTGTTCCATAATCTGTCGATCATACTGGGACAAATGTGTGTTTCTCAAAAGAACAGGTTTGCTGCAGGTTGGTATTTTGATAGTCTCTGCTTCTCTGCTGAGAGACCAGGCTCTTGTATATCTCCCCCTTTTTAAATATTTATTTTTTATTTATTCCCTTTTGTTGCCCTTGTTTTTTTATTGTTGTAGTTATTATTGTTATTGATGTTGTTGTTGTTATGACAGAGAGAAATAGAGGAGGGGAAGACAGAGAGGGGGAGAGAAAGATAGACACCTGTAGACCTGCTTCACTGCCTGTGAAGCGACTCCCCTGCAGGTGGGGAGCCAGGGGTTCCAAACGGGATCCTTATGCTGGTCCTTGTGCTTTGTGCCACATGGGCTTAACTCGCTGCACTACTGCCCGACTCCCAATGCTACAGAAATTCCTTCTGGATTCTGGCAACAACCATTTCTCTTTCCCCTTCAGAACTGGGGCAGCAAGGGCTCCTTGCTTTTCTCACTCTGAGTACTTTCACCCTTGAAGGCTAGTTCCATTTAATTTTGTGAACACCTTTGTAAACAGTGCTTGTAATGTGTTCCCATCAATTACCTCTGCTGTTTGAGTTTGTTATGTGTTTTCTCCCAGTTCTAGACAATGTCAAATGGGATTAGTAAATGAAGAGGAAAAAGGAGAATGAGGGTTTGATGAGGAACTTTGGAGTTTTTTTTTATAAATATATATATTTCTGGTGTTCACTAATGGATATTTTAGGAGACAGGCCTGGTCACAGTGGCCAGAGAGATCCTTTAAAAATAAGTCAGATCAGGCTATTCCCTTTCTCAGTACCCTCCAGTGGTTTCCCTTTATTCCTAGAGTAAAAGCAGTGTAGTTTCCTGCTGCATTGCTGTGCACTATTCAAGGGAGCTTGTTTTGTCAGTCCTGAATTCATAGTCCATTTTACCATGTTTTCATGTCTATTCTAACTAGGACATGAGTTCCATAAAGTCTAATAATTATTTATCTTTCTTGTTCATTGGCAACACAAATAATGACTATGCATAGGTATTGTTATTTACCAATGAAAAGAAGATCATTAAATTTAAAATTCTATTCTACTCTGATCTGATAATTAGATTCTTTAAATGTTGAGAACAAGAACAACAGCAGTATGTGAGACAATTAGCTTTTAAAGAAGAATTTGTGTCAAAATTGATAGTTTTATTTGGAGTGTGCTTTAGTAAGCTAGTTATCAATGCGACTTGCTAAAATGGCCACATCTACTTTAAATAAAGAAAAGGAAAAGCAAAAGTCCTACATTTCATGTCTGAATCTCTCGTGTTCTAAAAAACAAAGAAATGTGATTTTTATACAAAAATGAACAAAGATCAACAAGTCTAACTTGAGATTATCTCTCTTTTGATTTTTTGAGCTGATTTGAAGCAAATTATAAATTATAATTTTACAATTTCAATTATAAGTTGTCTTTTATGTGGATATTTGCTTTCTATCTTGAGAGCTCATATTTGCAGGGATGCAGGGGTCAAGCTGAATATGGACCCCAGATCAGATCAAATTGATGGGGTTTACAGTCAACAATATTCACACATCTTTGCCGTATTTGGGAGCTACTCTCTTACCTGATCCAGCTTTCTAGCCTTTTTTCCAGCTATGACATCATCTCCCCAGACAAGAAGTTGGATCCACCTGCATATAAGATGTCAGGCTCAAGAAAAAAAAAGACTAGTATAGTCATGGGCCCTTTGGAATATACCTAAAATATGCCTACTAACTATCTTCAAAACGAGACCCCCAAATCTTCATCTGCACTATTCTAGCCTTTAGGTTCATGATTAGTCAACAATTTGTTTGGCTTTATGCTAACTCTTCTTTTAGCCACCAGATTCCAAATGTTACCATGATGCCAACCGGACAGCCCCACTAGTGTGTCGTGGAACCCTACTTCCCCAGAGCCCTGCCCCACTAGGGAAAGAGAGAGGCAGGCTGGGAGTATGGATCGACCTGCCAATGCCCATGTTCAGCAGGGAAGCAATTACAGAAGCCAGAACTCCCACTGTCTGCATCACATAACGACCTTGAGTCCATACTCCCAGAGGGTTAAAGAATAGGAAAGCTATCAGGGGAGGGGATGGGATATGGAGTTCTGGTGGTAGGAATTATGTGAAGTTGTACCTGTCTTATCCTATGGTTTTTGTCAGTGTTTCCTTTTTATAAATAAAAGTAATTTAAGAAATGATGACACAAATAAATATATAGATTTTAGAGGTCTTTTTTCTTCCTTCAGAAAGTAAGTACTTTGGGGCCAGATAAATAGCTCACTGGTTAGGGCATCTGCATTGCTACATGCACTGTGTAGATTCCTCCCCAGCACCATAGGGTAGGTTCTGTGATAAAAGAGTATCTTCATTCTCACTGTCTGTATCCAGCTTTCTAGTCCTATCCTCAACTCTTATATCATATTCCCAAGTAATACTTCTAGCACACCTGCATGATAGCTGTCAGGCTCAGGCAAAAATTATTCATGTCATCGGCCCCTTGGAATAAACCTAAAACAGCCTTACTAGCTCCTTCTAACATGAAGATCACAAATTTTATATGCTACACTTTTTCCTTTAGGCTCCTGATTATTAAACAATTTTTTGTGCTTTATATCTTAATGCTTTTTCAGTCATCAAGTTGGAGATGCTACCATGACTACAACCTGACTTCCCTCGGCAGATGACCTCACCAATGTGTCCTGGAACCCCACTTCCCCAGAGCTCAATTCCACTAGGGAAGATAGAAACCGGATGGGAGGGGGTGGGTGGGTAATGGATCGATTTGTCAACACCCATGTCTATCAGAGAAGCAATTACAGAAGCCAGACCTCCCACTTCTGTACCTCATAAAGATCTTTGGTCCATACTCCCAAGAGGAATAATGAATAGGAAAGCTTCTGGGGGTCAGGTGTAGCACAGTGGGATAAGCGCACATGGCACGAAGCACAAGGACCTGCATAAGGGTCATGGTTCAAGCCCCTGGCTCCCCACCTGCAGGGGAGTTGCTTCCCAGGCAGTGAAGCAGGTCTGCAGGTGTCTGTCTTTCTTTCCCCCTGTCTGTCTTCCCCATCTCTCTCCATTTCTCTCTGTCCTATCCAACAACAACAACAATAATAATAACCACAACACTAAAACAACAAGGGTAACAAAAGGGAAAATAATAGCCTCCAGGAGCAGTGGATTTGTGGTGCAGGCACTGAGCCCCAAACAATAACCCTGCAGGAAAAAAACAAAAGAATGGGCAGGGGATATGGAGCCCTGGTGGTTGGCACTATATGCAATTATACCTCTCTTATACTACAATCTTGTCTATCATTATTAAATCACTAATAAAAATTATATTAAAAAAAGTTTTTCAGTGTTGTGCTATCTCCCCACCCCACCTCTTCTGCTTGTTCTTGCTCTGTCTCTGTAGCTGAATGACAACAGTGAAACAGAGTGATGAGATTTCACTAGCAGGAGGCTCTGGTTCCATGAATAATAAATACTTTTTTAAAATAAAAGAATATTTTTAATCTCGAGTATATAGTGTTCCTTTTTCTTCACAAAATAAGTTTCTGTTCTTAAGTAGGACAAATCTCAAAGCAGCTAATGCATATCTCCCTTTCTAAGTGATCATGACCTCTCCTTTACATTATTAAGAGATACAGCTACTGCCTGTAAATATTTTGTTTGTAGGACTTTTAAATAATCTTGAGTTTTAGTTTATAGACTGGCAGAATAATATGACATGATAATTACATGGGGGAGTTTAAAATATGTGCATGAGGATAAATATATTCTCAATCATGAATTGATCAGCTCATACGTGGAGATGTAATTATTGATGCAACTTGTTATTTGAGTTTTATTTTCAATAATGTAGTCAGCTGTTTGTGGCAGTATCTTAGCTGAAGGCAGTCGAATAATCATTTCTGGGTTGGCAGTGCAATCTGTAACTGGGAATACATTTTCTAAGTATGGGAGCTCTTGATTTTTCTGGCTGGGTCAAACCATCGATTTATCCACTGAAAAGTTAAGCAACTCTACTGAAAGTAAAATGTCAGACCTTGCAGATAAGATTCTAATAAGAGAAACTTACTTAGCCACAACATGCTTTTGAAAATCATCCAGGAAGTCCAATGTTTAATTCACATGGAAATCTTAGCATCATTTCTAAGGCTGAACAGACAGTCATGGCTTAGTAATACCTTGGGTTCTATTTTATAATTTAGCTAGTTTCAATTATAAATTATCTTTTGGTAAAAAGAAACCACATGAGTCAACCCACTCAAGAGATCCAGTCAGTACTAAAGCACAATTAGCTCTATTGAAAAAGAAACTTCCTTTTATGTTCAAGTTTACTTCTGAAAAGTTCTAGAACTCAACAGTTCCCCAGTCTGACAAACTCCACCCAACTTTGCCTTTAGCCAGATCACAGCCAGAATCTTGCCTGCTCTTCAAGATTCATTTATGCTTTGCTGGAAATGAACTTGCTTAAACTGTTTCTCATTCTCAGAACCACCCCAACCCTCTTAAATGATTTAAGAGCCACAAATGAGGAAACTTCTCCTAATAGTACCAATAAATTATATTTTATTGTTTGAAAGTTGGAGAATATGTCTTTTTTTCCCCTTCCAGCATTCTTAGATTTAGCTAGGATATTGAATTTTCCAGGGATTGAACTTTCCATATGTTTATTCATAAGAAAACTGAAGGAATTATTTCTTTATGTTTCTAAAAATAAAATTTATTGAACTTTTAGGACTAATTTTCTTTAAGTTGAAGTCACTGAGTTATGGTTTGATTATGTGAATATTTAAATAAAGGTTGCATTGCACTGTCCCACTTACTGTTGGAAATTCAGGTTATTTTTTAATTTCTATTTTGTAAATTACATAATATTGATGAAATATTTGTTCCTAAAAAGTTTGGGTGTTTCATGTATTATCTTAAAAACTGTTTTAAACTGAAGTACCAGCCCATTCTAACAAAATGGAAGTTTCAAGAGTGCATAGTTGACAATTAGCATGTGTATATGCTATACTAAGTGCTTGACATTAATAGTTGAATGCTTTCACCATAGAATTGCCTGCCCCCTTAGGTACTGATATTCCCACTCAACTTTTTCAATTCCTTCCTTGTAACTACTAGTTGCTCTCACACTTCAAAAGCTTGTTTCTATTTTATTTAATTCATCTGTGTCTGTCTTCTCAATATGCGACATATGAGTGAAATCATACCTTCTTAGGTTGTTTATTTTTTGCTACACCTAACTTATTTCTTAAGCAAAATACATTCCACATTGTTAAAATGGCAGGATTTCTTTCTTTTTCTTTAGGTTAGAATTGAATAGCATTTCACTGTATTTCACTGTTATTAATTGAATGACTGAAAAACAAAGATAAATTAAAAAAAAAATTTTTTTTTTAGATAGTGAAGCACAGATGGAGAGTGAAAGAGACCACAGCAATGAAGCTTCTTTCCATGCAGTGGGAGTCAAATTCAAAGCTGGATCACATGTAAGGTAAAGAAAGCAGCACACTATCCAAGTGAGGTAATGTTATTTTGTTGGCCCCAAAGAAAAAAGTTAAATTGTATACATAAGCATTCTTATGATTGACTATGTATGAGTTGATATCAATGATTAGCAGAATATTAATATCTAAATCACAATATTCATTCAGCTCTTCATTCATTCATACTCTGTTATAAAAGCACCGATTATATGTAGAACTTACTAAACTAAGATAATAAAGATGTGTTTTATGCTTGGTTTTATTTTCTATTTTGAAGAATACACTAGCCTTAAAACTGGTAAAACTCTTTGGGTAACTAAATTGTAATTTTAGCTTCCTTATAATGAAAACCTTCCTGGTATAGATGTTCATGGATAAATTCTATTCTCTAGTAACTTAGAGTAAATTCATTTATATCTCACTGACTAGAAACCAGACGCTGGGAGAGTGAGAATCTTACAGTTTCTCTGTATTCCTCAAGTGCCTAACTGAAGTGTAAGGCAAAATATCAAATCAGAAAAAATATGTGTTGTGTGATGTAAAATGTAAAAAGCCACATAATCATGTCAACGTTTAGTGACTTGAACTGATGAAGTATCTGGAAAAATTGAATTTGTTTATAAAAATATTTAGTTGCCTTTAAACTAAACTCTTAAATTGAAAAAGTCTTTACTATAGTCATATCAATACTAAGTATATTTAGTATTTTATATTCATTATTACATATTTATATCTGAGTATCTTATTTTATGTAAGATTAAATTATAAAGGGCAGGTCAGGGCAGTAGCACACTTGGTAGAGTGCATGTGTTACCATGAGCAAGGAACCAGGTTCAAGTCCCAGATCTCCATCTATAAGGGAAAAGCTCTTTAAGGTCTGCAGGTGTCTCTCTTGCTTTCTCCCTCTCTATCTCCCATTTCCCTATCAATTTCTGTCTGTAGCTATCCCATAAATAAATAAATAATTTTTAAAAGAGTGAATTATAAATAATACTACAAAGTCATTGCAAAAGCTTGATACAGTAAAACTTCTAATCAGAAGTTATTTATCTTCATATATTATGTTTTATATCCTGGGAAAAAGTCAAAAGTATAGGATAAACACTAGAGAAAAATAATGCAGGGTGGTGGCACACCTGGTTAAGAGCACATGTTACAGTGTGCAAGGACCCAGGTTTAAGCCCCCAGGCTCCACCTGCAGGGGTAAAGCTTCCCAAGTGATGAAACAGTGCTGCGGATGTCTTTCTGTCTCCTCTCTCTGTCTACCCATTCCTCTCAATTTCTGGCTGTCTCTATCAAATAAATAAAGATTTTTTAAAAAATTTTAAAAAATAAAATAATACAGAACATGGAAGAGAAAGAAAGGCAAAAAAAACCCCAAAAAACCACAAAGTTAAAGCCTTGTGATATTTTTAGTCAATCACACAGGAAAAGGACAAAACAACCACTGTATAGCTTGGCCTGTCGAGAATGTGTATAATAGGAAAATGGAGTAAGATGATTTAGAATTTTTATTGACAACGGGATTAGAGGGAGACTGGTGATTAAGACTGAACTCTGAGGAAGGCAGTTATGTTCCAGCATTCAGAGGAGATCAGCGGAGACCTACTTTTGCAGCCAATTTTCTATTCTCGTGTAGAAACAGAAGAAAACATACAGTGATGGGTGCAACATCTGTTGAATTGTTTTTAATGTGTCAAGTGGGGATGGGCTCTTCAGTTGGAGAAACAGAGTTTAAAAAAAGAAAGAAGGAAAGAAATGTGGCACAGAATTAGGAAAGAAAATATTTATGTGAAGAGATCTTCATAAAAATTACTGTAAATTCTGACTGAAAATAGGCTGACAGGCAGCTTGATGACAGAGCTGAGAGAGACAGACAAGAGAGGCTGAGGTTTATTTATTTATCTATTTATTTATTCATTTATTTCACTCACTGACAATTAAATGCAACAGCAGTTTGGTACAGTTGGGCTTTAGGGAAGACAGATTTATTTATTTTCTGCCATACGTGCTCCTGCTGAATGTAGATACAGGAGGAGACAGTAGCATTGAGATAGAGGAAGATTACAGCTATCTATTTGAAAGGAGGGTACTCACACAATGTGGCAGTTACAGGGAGGTGATGGGAAGTTGATAGAGGATATTGGCTTCTCATTTCCAAAAGTCAAGGAGAATGTGACAGCAAAAAGGAGGACTCCAGAGATAGAAGAGCATAGGACATGGATGATGTGATTTAAAAAAGCCTAGTGAAGATGCCAGCTGACATAATTTCTGGGCCAAGCTGAATATAAATACATGTAGAGAAGTTTAGGAAGCCAGTCAAATTTATTTATGTCTAATAGTCAATATTGAATTACCAGTAAATAATTCCTTGCTTTTCTGGCTAATTTTGTTGGTTATGATTGGCATATAATTAGTTGACTGTATCTCCTAAGTAAGTGCTAATCAATTATAAACATTTTTTTTACATAGTTCAATACTACTCTTGACAGAATCTGATCATCCCATCCGGAGGGTGGGTGAGTGAGGAGAGCAAGAGTGAATAGGAAGAGGTACTTACCAGAGAAATTCCCTGTGTTTATAAGTCAGGCTGCGGGGGGGGGGGGGGGGGGGGGGCGGGCAGGGAGAATGACTTCTTTATGTCTTTGCTCCTGGAACTCCCCTCTTCCACTGGAATGATCCAGTGCGTTTATAATAGGTCAGCTAAGAAGAGTGTCAGTTCTTCAACAATTAGAAAATTGGTTTTTCTGCAGTTTTCATTTTGATGTTAAATTTGTCAAGAAATTTCAGAGGTTTATTAAGGGAAAATGTGTCTTCTTTCCATAATTACCATTGTTGCAGCAATTACATCAATACCATGTCACAAGCAGAACAGTTTCTGGGAAAAATAATTATAAGATATTTTGGGGAAGAAAAAAGAGTTTGTTTTTTTTTAAAGCCTTCTGTAAATATAACAAGAAAGAAATAGATCCAGGTTCAATCCCCAACACCATGTATGGCACTGTATGGCAAAACTGACCAGTGTGAGCTCTCAACATCTCTCTCTCTCTCCAACCTCTCTCTCTCTCTCTCTTTCTCTCTCTCTCTCTCTCTCTCTCTCACACACACACATACACAGACACAAACACACACATAAATACAAGAATAATATTAAAAGAAATAGAAATGCTACTGACAATGTATAAGCTAAATTACATAATGAATAAACTAATGTAAGCACTGGGTCCTAAAAACGCTACCTTATTTCCATGCCAACTGATTATTCATAAAAACTACCAAACTAACCCAGGTGAATTTCTATAATCCCAGAAAATTAGTTGCCATGGTAAAACAAAGGACATTTCTGAGAATAAATCTTCACATTATAATTAAGTAGTGGTAGATGGGTAATTTCCACAATATGTTAAAATTAAATCTGATGATAGTCTCAGAGTTGTGAAATGGTATGTTAATCCAAGGCCAAGTACAAGCTTTAGCACCAAATGTAAAGATATCTGCTGTTGTCTTTATTATGTAACATTGTTATAGAGGTAGATGTCAATAGTTAGTCAAACCAATTGTCTAATAGGAACCCAAAGGCAGGAATAGAGTAGATGAATATGTCTCAACGGGATATAAAAAGGAGAATTGGATTACATTCTTAGAATTGTATACTGTGACTCTCAACTTAAAGTCCTTAATAGCCGGGGAAATAGTTCAGCTGGGAGAGCACAGGACTTGCCTGTCAGAGGCTCCCCTCTAGATCCCTGATGGTGATGCTGCTGTACATGCCAAAGTGGTACTCTAACTTTTATGACTCTCTTTCTCCTTATCTTTTAAACTAAATTCAGTATCTTTTAAGTTTCTTTTCCTTTAAAATCTGCTTAATATTGTTTTCATGGGGGTGTGTGTGTAAAATAAGGCTTCAACACATCAAAGGTGAATATCCCCACGTTTCCTCTCTTAAGCACTGTCATACTCAGCCTAGCAGAGACATAGCTGTACGAAGGGTTCTACTTTTGATACTAGTAAGGGACTATCTGTTCCACTCTCTTAGCTTAATTTTAGGAACAAGTTCATTTTAGTAGCAGGTTGTAAATTGCCTATCAAATATGCTTCCATAAATCACCACACTAAGGTGCTATGCAAAGCAATAAGACTCTGTGAACTATCATATTAAATCATTACTTGTCCTGTGGCTCATATACCAAGTTCCAAATAATGTTCTAGAATATGAGCCAAAATGGGGTGCAGAATATAAAAATAACAATTAGAAGACTAAATATATATGAATTCCACAGTCTTACAAATATGATTGATTTTCAAGCATGCATTTATGTTTTCTCTGGCCTGGAGTCACTTAGCAGAAAGTGCTAGTAATCATAATCTGTTTGTCCATACAATGAAGTAAGCCTGCCTACTCACAGCTTCTGCTGCCCAGTCATGTTCTTACCCTCTTCGTATCTTTAACCTTGATAAACTAAAGAAAGGCTGGTCCCTGACTAGAGAGAGTTTGTGTTTAATCACTTGATTTGGCCATAGAGATTGTCTGTTGATGACTGCTGATGTGATGAGACGGAAGGACTTCACTTCTGCAAAGCTGGAGAAGTAGTAGGACCCAAATGAAGACTACAGTCCGTTAAGACTTCAGCCTGCATAGTCGGCACTCCAGTGGTACAAGCGGTTAGCCTGCGGTACTTAATACAGCTTACCTCCATAGCCCCTTGGTTTTTTTCCCTTAATTTTATTTATTTATTTATTCATACATACATACATCTATTTATTTATTTATTTATTTATTTATTTATTTAGTATTGGATAAAGCCAGGCAGAAATTGGGAGGGAGAGAAGGGACATAGAGAGAGGGAAAGAGACACCTGCAGCCCTGCTTCACCACTTACGAAGGAAGCTTTTTGCCTGCAGGTGGGGACCAGGGGCTTGAACCTGGGTTCTTGGCACTATAGTGTGTACGCTTAGCCAGGTGCACCACTGCCTGGCCCCATAAATAATTTGTTTTTCTTACCAGGCCACTGCTCAGCTCTAGCTGATGGTGGTGCAGGGGATTAAACCTGTGATTTCGGAACTTCAGGCACAAGAGTTTCTTTGCATAACCATTATGCTAACGACCTCTAGCCCCTTGCTTTTTTTCCTTTTGTTCCCCACCTGTAAGTAAGATTGCCCATTATTCATCCTTCTCTTTCTGGCTTATTTCACATAAAATAGTTCTTTCCAGTTCCATTCACACTGCAAGAAAAGAGACGTTGTCATCACTTCTTATAGCTGAGCAGTATTCCATTGTGTATATATGCCAAGGCTTCTTTACGAGATGTGACAGTTACATTTCCACTGTTCTCAGGAATCTCCAGTCTTTTCCCATAAGGGCTGAACCAATTTACATTCCCACCAACAATGTAAACATGTTCAATTTTCTCCATCCCTACACAGCACTTACTGTTTTTGTCCCTTTCATGAATGATACTCTTAACAACATTTTTTGTTTATTTATTTTGAATAGAGACAGAAATTGAGAAGAAAGGAGGGAGATAGAGAGACACCTGCAGTACACTTTCAACACTTAGGAAGCTTCTACCGTGCAGGTGAGGACCAAGGGGCTTGAACCTTGGTCCTTGTGTATGGTAATGTGTGTGCTCAACCAGGGGCACCATTACGTGACCCCTACTCTTTTCTTTTTTATTATTTATAAAATGGAAACACTGACAAGACCATAGGATAAGAGGGGTATAATTCACTCCACCAGAGCTCCATATCCCATTACCTCCCCTGATAGCTATAGCACTCTTATAGATGTGAGATGGCATCATATTGGGTAGTCTTTTTTTACATTTATTCATTTTCCTTTGTCTTCAGGATTATCACTGGGGCTCGGTGCCTGCACTATGAATCCACTGCTCCTGGAGGCTATTTTTCCATTTTGTTGCCCTTGTTGTTTATCGCTGTTGTTGTCATTGCTGTTGTTGTTATTGGATAGGACAGAGAGAAATTGAGAGAGGAGGGGATGACAGAGAGGGGAGAGAAAGATAGACACCTGCAGACCTTTTTCACCATTTGTGAAGTGACGCCCCTGCAGGTGGGAGCTGGGGGCTCGAACCGACGAGATCCTTACACCAGTCCATGCACTTTGTGAAATGTGCACTTAATCCACTACGCTACTGCCTGACCCCTGTGTTGGGTAATCTTCATTTACATGTCTGAGGTATATGAGTTCTAGTTACCTTGGTTTAATTAAATAACACTTACCCCTTAAAAAATAGCAGGATTTTTGTTATGACTGTGTTATGACTCTGAGTAGTGGCATAAAATATAAACTCTACTGCTAGCGTCTCATTCCAAAATCACTATGTAAATAACAGATGTGCATCCTCATATGTGTCTACCTACATATCTACACACCTAAGGTTATGGGACATCTGTCATGTTCACAGGCAACAAAGTGTCATTGTGTTGTACTGTTTTCCAACTGATAAAATTATCTAACAGTTTGCCAAAACTGTGATGCAGGAAGAAATTTCCCCCCAAAAAGGGCAGGGCTACAAAGAAAGAAAAAGAGGGGAGGGGGAAAAAAAGAAAAAGTGATAGTGTGGCCAGGTAGTGGCACACTTGGTTGAGTGCACATGTTATAATGCACAAGGAACTGGGTTCGAGCCCCCAGTCCCCACCTGCAGGGGGGAAAGCTTTGCAAATGGTGAAGCAGTGTTGCAGGTGTCTGTCTCCCTCCCTCTCTATCACCCCTTCTGCCCCCTAGATTTCTGGTTGTTTCTATCCAATAAATAAATCAAGATAATACAAAAAAAAAATAAGAGAAGAAAAGAAAAAGAGGGTGACAGTGCTGGGAATGACATGTGCAGAGAACTCAAATGTGTTTTGTAGAAGAAATAGCTGTCTGCTGAGAATGTGGATTCTGCTGCCACTGGATCCACTCTGGAAATACAGATGAACAATGAGCGGAGGTGATGTCCTCAACAGCTTGAGGAATTTGGTTGTGATGACAAGGATGAACATATCTCAGAAGAGCTGACACTGGCAAAAAAAAAAAAAAAAAAAAAAAAAAAAGAAAAGAAAGAAAGGAAAGCATACTCAAGCAACTATTAGAGCTGTTCCATGACATTGAAGGAATAAAGGGTAACATGCTAGAAAATTATCCCAAATGATAAAGCATTGTGCTAATTTGTCATGGCATGCATGATGCTTGTTTTATTTTGTATGATGTACCTTAAATAAGGCAAGTGCTTTTCAGACTCTTTTGGATAAGCTTCTTGCTAAGAGAGGAAGGTTTCTACTTTCTTAATTTTATAGTGGACTAAATATATGTAGATTTACTATTTTGTAAAATATTTTTTGATAGAGACAAAGAAATTGAGAGAAAGAGATAGAGATAGAGAAATCAAGAGAGAGAGAGAGAGAGAGAGAGAGAGAGAGACTGAGACCTGCAGCACTGCTTCACCACTTCTGAAGATGTCCACCCTGCAGAGGAGGACTAATGGCTGGAATCCCGGTTCTCATTTCTTATAGTGTGTGTGCTCAACCAGCTAACCACTATCCAGCCTTACTAGTTTTTATTCCTTTTTACTTTTATAATTAGCAGGGGAGACTTTTTTAATATCTTGACAAAAATTTTTTACAGGTCACGGAACGATAGTAATGTTACCCACTTGTTGCTAATGTCACTTTGCACTATCACTTTTGCTATGACATACTTTAGTGTGGAGTAATATGGCCTGTTAAGAGTTTTAAAGAAACAACTATAGGGCCAAGAAAGTCGCCCCTCACTTGGGTAAAGTGACTGCTTTGTGATGAGCGTGATTCAGGTTTGAGCCCTGGGCCTCCATGTCTTTGGAGAATTATCAGAGCTGTGATGTCATCACTGATGTGGTATATAAACACTGCTCCCATTTCTAAGAAAATTCAGAAATATGGAGCTTTGTATAAATTATACATTTTTTAAATTTCTTTTTGAGAGAGATGCAGAAAGAGAAAGACACAGAGAAACACCAAAGCACTGCTCAGCTCTGGTTTATGATGGTACGGGGGATTGAACCTGGGACTTCGGAGCCTCAGGCATGACAGTCTCTTTGCATAACCACTATGCTATCTACCCCCTATACATTTTTAAAAATGCTGATCAGTCAAAACCAATCATCATTTGAAGCCATACCTGACATATGTCTACCCATTAAAAGTACAGAGTAAAGTGAATGTGGTTTGCTCTTTCTACCTATCTACTTCTGCCTTCGTTTGCATTGCTATTGAAGAAATCTTCTAGAATAGTTTTACTCTTCATAATTTCATTATCAACTGGGTTTGTGATCATCAATTTGATATATGTATTACTATCCTCCATCATTGATTCTTTTAGATTTCCAGTATATTAATTGGACCATACAGTTTTCACATAGGTTGATTTAAAAAACAAATAGAAAAAAAATTCTTGATACAATTTTTAAAAATTTAATACTTTGTTCTTACATAGAGAAGAAAATAACAAGATTTGAAAAGACAATTGAGAGCCAGAAAAATAGTTCACTTGATAGTGCACTGCTTTGCCAATGTTTGTAACCTGGGTTCAAGTCTGGTCCCCATTGCTTAACCAAGTACACCACCACCTGACCTCCTTCGGTCCCCATTGCATTGGAGGAAGTTTTGGTGCTATGAATCTCTGTCATTCTCCATCTGTCTCTCTGTTTCTATCTGAAGAAAAAAAAAGGAAAGAAAGAAAGTACAATAGGAAAATGTTCATTTAACTAAGACTTTCAGTTATTTACATGGGAGATACTGACCAAGATTAAAACATGTTAAATGAGAAAGCTTAATGGTGCATTAGTAATTTTTATTTGAAGTTAAGTGTTTATTATTTTTTCAGAACTTTTTCTGCTTTATATTTGTTTGTTTTTCTTGGTATCCAAGAGTAACATTCAGCATCATTTAAATACACTAACAAAGTGAAAACAAAGTAGTTTTTTTTCTTTTTTCTTTTTTTTTGCAACATGTTAGTTGATTTAGTATAATTTTCTTTTGAGGCCACTCATCATCAGTGATGTATTTGAAAGCATGTTTTGTAACACAAATTAATTTTTAAACCATCATTGGCACTTGTGTGTCACTGAATATTTTTGTATGTGCAATATAAGTATTCTCCTTTCAACTTGGATTTAACTTCATTCTTAAGTAGAGCAGGTTGGAAGCAGTTGTAGTTGGTGAAAGGCAGGGATTGAGAGCCTCACTTTGTGTTGCAGACAGTGGATGGGGTCAAGTACATAGCTGTACTTAACCCAGGGAGGTGCTTTATTTATTTGGGAATTAAGTTCCCAAAAAGAACTTGTCAATGAAAAGGGTTTTTTATATATATTTTATTTAAATTTTTTTTAAAGAAAGTTTCTTTGTTGATTTCAAGCAATATTATTATTATTTTTTTTTACTTGAACACTGCTCAGCCCTGGATTCTGATGGAGCTGGGAATTGAACCCAGAACATTTGGTGCCTTAGGCATGAAAGTCTTTTTGAAAGTCTTTTTGTATAAACACTTTGCTGTCTCCCCAGCCCTACAATAGGTTTGCAGTACAACTGTTGACCCATGTGAATGCCATGACCCATCTCCTCATGAGAGGAATCTGAAAAGCATTCTTCCTGCCAACTTGGGTCCTTTTCTACCATTATGCACCAGGGCCCCAGGGCCTCCTCAACCAATGCCTTTCCCTTCTTCACCAGAATCCTTTGCTTTGGTGTGAGATAAGCCAAAAAGAAAATGCTGTATATGCTGGATGTTCTCACTAATAGCCAGAATTTAAGAAATAAGGACAGAAAGAGATGAAATCTATTTATTTCTACAGTGCTTGCTGGCAGGCAAGATGGCTCATCTAGATAATCACCTGCTCTATCATGCACACAAACCCTGGTTTGAGACTGGAGTCCACTGCATTGGAACAAGTTTTGGTGCTGTGATATCTTTCTTTCTTCTTTCTGTCTCTCTGTTTCTGTTGCCATGTACCTGAAAAAGTTGACCTGTAGCATTGAAGTCCCAGAGACAACAGAAAAGTACAAAAATAATTTTCAATGATAAAAATGTGATTCTTTCTAGTGTACTACCTTTCCCGTTAATATGAATGAACAACAAATTGTCAATTAAAAAACTTACAGACTCAAGAAATTGCTGATTGCTGCTTGGCTGAAAATTCAGGGTAATCTTTTGCATTATTGGGCACTAATAGTTATTTCTTCAGAAGTAAGAATTTGCTATTTGGGGTTTTTTGTTTTGCTTTTGCTTTGTCCCTGGGGCTTTATCGTTTTGGGATGATTTCTTCAGATGAAAAGAGACTGAAACAAAGGCAGAGAAAGAAAGATACCAAAGCTCCTAAGCTTTCAACTTAGTTTTTTGGGGGTTAGGTTCAAACTTGGATCAGGTGCAAGACAAAGCTGGCATATTTCTGTAGGTGAACTACTTTGAAGAATTTAGCCTCCTTAGAAAGTGAAAAATTGAAAGTAGGGGCAAGAAATGAATTAGATCATACAAGTTATAATGAAGCTTAATTCTCTTTAAAGGTGAGTTTTCAAATATCAAAGCAGCAAGAGGAACAGTTTTGCATTGTAGATGTAGAATCAGTCATTTGCATCCCCAAAAGGTTTCTTTTGTTCTCTAATATTTAAAGTAAATCATGTTGATTCTATGGATTACTGTAAATTCTTAACTGATTGTTAGACTCTCCTTGGGTTGAGTTATTTACCCACAAAATGATTTTTAAATGACTAATATCCATGACTTTGTTCCATTTCTTAAGTTATCTTTGAAGTTAATTTTTTAATCCCCTCCTTCCACTATGAAGGAAATCTCTGCTTTAGTTTTATGCTCTTTGTATCTCCCACATCCTAGGTGGAGTTGAGTTCTTCTTGATATCTTTTGAATTTCTGCATCACATCAGTTTCATTCTGACAGATGCAGCCTCTAAAATAAGCCGTGTGATGCACTCAAACTTAAAATAAAGCATTATTTGAGGGTTAGGTGCGTCATACCTGCAAATAACCTCATTTATCTAAAGAAATGTATTTAATGTTCATTGTATAAATACCAGTGTTTCAGCATGCTCTATGATACCATCTGTCACTTCTTTTCTGTGATACATGATTCAATGTAGCCCTTATTCCATTCTTTTTTTTTTTTTTTTTAGATTTAGAGCTCCTGTATATATCTCTACATACTGTGACAAAAATTCAGGTGTATTATACAAATTATGTCACCTATTATCCAAGATGGAATGGTAATGCATGTCGAATCTACTGCTTTCTCTGTTGCTTAGAGATACATCAAGGTAAACTTAGAACATTGGCATCTCTCACTAACTTTAAGTAAAGCATATTTTAAACACAGTGCTCTGAAAAGTAGATACTGTTTCTATTGAAAGAATGTCACTTTGTGCCTGTGCCACAAGGGCCTCCTTTGCTGGAGGAGCAGAGGAGAAGGAAATGAAAACAAATGGTTATGTGTTGATGGGGAATGGGCCTGATTTCTTTTCTCATGCCCTGCTTGAAACCTTTTTCCCAGATAAGGAAGAGACATAAGTAGATTTATACTCATAGGAGTGTAGATCCAGAATATATACATCACAAAGATGTTTAAACCAGTAAGTATTTGTTGAGTCAGTATTGGTGTCAGAATTGAAGCTAGACTGAAATGCTTGGAATGTCAATAGATATAAGCTCAGATGAGGACAAAGTTGCTGTTGAAAGAGGTACATGATTCAGCTTCTGGGAAGAAGATGCCAGAGAAAACATTTTAAGGAAAGCATTAACTAAGCTTCATTTTGAAGAATGATTAGGAATTGATTGCTGAGGTTGTTTGTAGATTATCTAAGCCAATTCAGAAATTACCTTGACGGGGGCTGGCTGGTAGTGCCCTGGGTTAAACATACATAGTAAGAAATTACCTTTTCATGCACAGTGCTGTAGGTCAGAAAAGTTCTTACACTGATATTTATTTATTGAACAAGACAGAGAGAAATTGAGAGGGGAAAGAAAGAGAGAGAAAAAGAGAGAGAGACAGAGACAGAGAGACACCTGAAGGCTCCCCCCTGTAGGTGGAGATAGGACCTTGCACATTATAATGTGTGCACTCAACCAGATATGCCTAGCCCTCACAATGTTACCTTTGTTCTTAACATATATCCATGCACACAAGTTTTTATATTCTTGCCTTTACTATTAAATGCATTGCTTATAGTTATGATTATATGTTATACATGGATGTATGACAATAAATGGTACAGCTGGTATTAGATTTGTCACTTTAACAAGCTAAAATTTATTTTCTAGAGCATATTGCATATTTCTCTTGTGAACACATGTTCTAAAAACATAACATAGAGACAAACCATTCTGTTGGGCACGACCTGCAATTTGTTCTTTCTTTTTTGGACTCATTATCTCACTACTATAGGAGATTTTTCTTCTTTCAAAAGATAACAATTGTGAAATTAAGAAAATGAATTCATGCTTGTTCAATAGAGTCCCATCGAGGGGAGAAATAAATCTTCTATTTCAGGCTCAACACTTACCCATTCCACAATTTTTGAGAAAGGAAAATTGACATCATATTATTGTCTGTCTAATAATAAGATACACATTTTGTAAATATGTATGTTGCTATAGCCTGATTGATCTTATCTAGAACAGGTATTCCTTTGACTATAAATTTAAATATGTCATGGATATCTGAAAGTACTTTAAAACTATTCTAATCATATGTACAGAAATGAAGAGAAAATATTCTTTTTAAAAAAATATTTATTTATTCATTTTCCCTTTTTGTTGCCCTTGTTTTTATTGTTATAGTTATTATTGTTGTTGTTATTGATGTCGTCGTTGTTGGATAGAACAGAGAGAAATGGAGAGAGGAGGGGAAGACAGAGGGGGAGAGAAAGACACCTGCAGACTTGCTTCACCTCTTGTGAAGCGACTACTCCCCTGCAGGTGGGGAGCCGGGGCCTTAAACCGGGATCCTTGTGCCGGTCCTTGTGCTTTGCGCCACCTGCACTTAACCCACTGTGCTACTGCCCGACTCCCGAGAAAATATTCTTTTGATAAGCTATTTGGTTGTCTTCTTCAAGTTGAGCCTCTGGCAGGTTAGTAAGAAAAGGTAAAGATTCATGAATATGAATAATATTGCCTCTTATTTATTCCTGTAAGACTTACTATTGATTCTTCTAAAAATCTATGTTTTTAAAGTCCTAATTAAGACAACATAAACACTTTAGGTCATAATGTTCAATACAATTTTTCCTTGTCTGGTTCATGATGTCTTATTTCATTTATTCAGATCATTAAACACATCATACTTTCAAAAGTATAAAAATAATTTGCTATTTTCTTTTTTAAATTAATTTATTTATTTTAAAAAGGAGACATTAACAAAACTATAGGATAGGAGGGGTACAACTTCACACAATTCCCACCACCAGAACTCTGTATTCCATCCCCTCCCCTGAAAGCTTTCCTATTCTTTATCCCTCTGGGAGTATGGACCCAAGGTCATTATGGGTTGTAGAAGGTGGAAGGTCTGGCTTCTGTAATTGCTTCCCTGCTGAACATGGGCGTTGACTGGTCGGTTCATACTCCCAGCCTGACTCTCTCTTTCCGTAGTAGGGTGGAGCTCTGGGGAAGCAGAGCTCCAGGACACACTGGTGGGGTCCTCTGTCCAGGGAAGTATGGTTGGCATCCTGCTGGCATCTGGAACCTGGTGGCTGAAAAGAGAATTAACATACAAAGCCAAACAAATTGTTGAACAATTATGGACGTAAAGGCTGGAATAGTGCAGATGAAATGTTGGGGGGGGGGTACTCACTGCAGACTCTTGTGTACTTTTGCTTTCAGGTATATATTTGCCCTAGTTTATGGATACGTGTGAACATATGCTCTGTCTCAGAAGACCTGGTCTCTATCTAGGTTTTGGTACTTTGCTAGGAAGTGAACCATCTGGAATGGAATTAGAGAATACTATGAAAGGAATGGTCTCACCCAAGTAATGAAGCTGAAGGGTTGTCATTCCACACCTGAAGTCTCTGGACACAGTCTGAAGTAAAGCATGCTGGGGTGGCACTCGTTGTGTTGATTAGGTTGCTATCGGTGGATGCAATATTATTTGGTATGGATTGAGAGAAGCATGCAGGAAAGTGGGCCCCACCCGAAGGTTCCAGGGCTGGGGGAAATACAGGCTCTATAGAGGAAATGTGAGGTTCCTGCTGTCTTAGGGTTCAAGAAGATAGTTACTGTTATCATCACATTATTTGGTAATTGGGTTAACTTTGAAAAGTCCCTTTGTTAGGATTTGTTGTACAATACCCAATATCTTGTATATAGCTGTGCCACCAGTTGCTTCTGTTCTTCCTGGTCTAGGCTTTTGAGAGAGTCAACATATCAAAGACTCAGCCTATGTATTAAAAAGACTCAGTCTGTGTTTTACAAAGTTTGAGACATACAATCAATTTTTCCCCTCTAATATTAATTAAAGAGTGATTTATATGACTACAACTTAATAGGAGTGTACATAGACACCATTCCCACCACCAAAAGACTGTGTCCCCTCCCACCAATCCCCCTCCCCCCGCAGCCCTGGGAAGCAGAATGTCCACCCTCCCCCTCACCACAGGGTTTTTACTTTGGTGCCCTACTCTAGAACAATTTGCTATTTTCTTCTATCTCCTATGCAGCTTAACAAAGAAAATAGCAAAAATGTTTGCAGAAAAGAATTTACAGAGAAAATAACTAGAACCTATTTAACAATAAACATTTAAAGTGGAAAGTACAAACATATATAGAAGATTAACAAGGGTTTGTCATTACTTCTAGGCTTAATTTTATGCAATGAAATCATGGACTCATACATTACATGGCTATGTTCATGCATGTAATGCTTTATTTGTTAAGCTGCATAGTAGCTGCAGTTCTTGATAGTTTCTCCTTCGTTTCTTTGCTGGAAGCATTTTTACTGCATAACTAATTGACTGTACAGCAATCTTGCTGTAAATGGTAAAGTAACTAGTTCACAGTTTGGTCATGAGTTTCTTCCAATTAGCAACATTATTAACGACTTCATCTATTAAGCTGACAGATGACTGTGATTATCCACAAGATTTTTAAAAAATTTTGTAATATACTATATCAGAGGAGGGAGGCTAAGGTCCTCAAAGCACATAGTTGGCCCTTTTTCCCCCCATAGAACTTTGGAACATGTATCGTCAGGCATGTGACAAATATGCTAAGAACTAATCACACTGTAGACAGCTTTTACAAAGCAATAATACTAAGCTCAATTACTACTATGCAGCCTTAGAATTTAGAAACGTACTTAGCAGGAGTCAGGTAGCAATTTCCCTCTGGGGGGATAGGAAGGACTTGGATTTTTTCCCCCTGCTTTTAACCTCTCATACTGAGTGATAGATGTGATAAAACAGTAAGCAATTGTATCTAAATTGGGTGAGGAGTTGTTCACGAGTATTTCTGAGAACTGTAGTGAAATACTTGTCCCCTCCTACATTTGTTGTAGATTGGTAACCATTTGAATTTGGTGGGTGGAAGGAATGGACGTGCTTACCAAAGGATTTGTAAATTGAAGCTATCATTTTTCTAGTATAGTATGCCTTAGTTAGAAATCAAAGTTTAAATCAAACTCTCAACCTGTTATTTTTTTATGACAAATTGTCTTGCAGCCAGTTAATCATGTTCAAAATGCTAGAAGCAAAAGTGTACATAGCAGAGATAAATTATGATAAATCCATCAGGTACATGCTGTATGATCAAAATATGTAGTTTTACATATTTCAGTATGATGTTCTGTGTACATTCAAACAATTTATTTTATTTTTTAGTATTTACTTATTAAGTTTACTTAGTAGGACATTAGAAGAAGTTGGGAGGGAAAGAGTGAGTTAGGGATAGAGAAATACCTGAAGCACTTCTTTACCACTCATGAAGCTTCCTGCCTGCAAGTGGGGGCTTGGGGCTAGAACTCGAGTCCTTATGGCAATGTGTGTACTCAACTGATGCACCTCTGTCTGCCACCAAAAAAAGAAAAACCCAACAAATTCTTTACAAAAAACGACAGTTTTTTGAACATTGAACTCTCCTCAGTCATTCATTTTTATTTGTGAACCATATTTCATGGTATGACTTCCCAGCAGTTTGTCAGTTCTTTTTTTTTTTTTCCTCCAGGGTTATTGCTGGGCTGGGTGCCTGCACCATGAATCCACCGCTCCTGGAGGCCATTTTTCCCCCTTTTTGTTGCCCTAGTTGTTGCAGCCTCGTTGAGGTTATCATTGCCATTGTTGACATTGCTTTGTTGTTGGATAGGACAGAGAAAAATGGAGAGAGGAGGGGAAGACAGAGAGAGAGGGGGAGAGAAAGATAGACACCTGCAGACCTGCTTCACCGCCCGTGAAGCGACTCCCCTGCAGGTGGGGAGCGGGGGGCTCGAACCGGGATCCTTACGCCGGTCCTTGCGCTTTGCGCCACATGTGCTTAACCCACTGCACCACCGCCCGACCCCCAGTTTGCCAGTTCTTATGTTGATAGATTTAGATTATTTTCAGATGTTTGCTATGACAAAACTACTGTAGACACTTTTTTATTTGTTCACTTGTCAATTTTTCTGGGTCATATGATATACCAGTAAAACTGTCCTTTTATTTTTTCAAGTTCTTAAATTTTTATTTATTTATTTTCCCTTTTGTTGCCCTTCTTTTTTATTGTTATAGTTATTATTATTATTGTTATTGATGTCATCATTGTTAGATAGAACAGAGAGAAATGGAGAGAGGAGGGGAAGACAGAGAGGGGGAGAGAAAGATAGACACCTGCAGATCTGCTTCACCGCTTGTGAAGTGACCCCTGCAGGTGGGGAGCTGGGGATTCGAACCAGGATCCTTGTGCCGGCCCTTGAGCTTTGTGCTATGTGCAATTAACCTGCTGCTCTACCACTCGACCCCCCCTCTGTATCTCTCTTTCTAACTACAAATGTCAACCCAGAGCAGTAAAGGACAACAAAAGAAAATAATAACAAAAGCAGGGTGAAGTATGGGGGAGTAAAACAGTAATAAAATGTAGTCTGATTCAACAGATTCAAGAATTCCAAAAGGGAAGCTAGAAGGTGACTAAATGGGGTTGGGGACCCAGTACCCTGTGGCTGGGGGAGGTGGCTCACTGGTGGTCAGTGATATGCACTGACACTTGCTGGGGGTGGGGGGGGCGTGTGAAATAATCCCTGTGACAACAGTCTTGCAGATTAAGATTTCCTCAATATATTTTTAAATTATTTCACTGGGACAGCTGTTGACACATAGGTACAGTCTCCTTTCTCCCTGTGATAGGTGTCTGCACACCAATCCCACCATCCACCCAAGTCCCTCTTCACCATTAAGCTCTTGTATCCAGCATATCCCTCCCCACCTCCCCCTAGTCCAGAATCCCTTGTTTGGCTGCAGTACACTCCACCCAGGCCCAACTTCACTCTGTGTTTCCCTTTTCTTACCTTGCATCTGAAATACCACTTGTAAGTGAGCTCATCTGATATTCTTCCTTCTCCGTCTGGTTTATCTTACTTAAAACAATTCATTCAAGTTCCATCCAAGATATGGAAAAGCGGATTTCATCCTTTCTTACAGCTGAGTCATATTTCACTGTGTAGATCCACCATAACTTTCTGAAGCACTCATCTGTCATTTGGCATCTGGGCTACTTCAAATTGTGCTGCTATTGAACATATGTGTACATAGATGTCTAAGAATACGTGTTGTTGTTTTTTTATCTTTTGGGCAAATTCTTCGGAGAGGATCCATTTCTAGTGTTTTGAGGATACTCCAGAGTGCTTTCCATAGGAACTGAGCCAATTTACCCTTTATCAACAGTGTGGAAGAGCTCCTCCATCCCCAACTCCTCCTAGAACATACTGTTTTTTGTTTGTTTGTTTGTTTTTTGTCTTTCCAATGTCATACATTGGAAAGACAAAACATACACCTTAAAGCAAAAGTTCACAGTAATTTGCAGTGAGTCAATAAATGTAGCAAGCAAGCAGAAAGACCTAAAAAGACACCATAAAGTACCTAATGAAATAATTTGTACTTAGACCTAGATACCCTCCTCATCTACCTTCTATTCCATGTCCCTCAATAACTCCAAAGCTAATCTTGTCAGACAAAGTAGGGACTATAAAAGCTGAATAAGGGCAAGAGATCAGCATATTCTAATGATGACTCTTTAGTCACTCCCAGGCCACCCCATCACCTAGACCCCTAGTCGGGAAGTCCTAGGATTCCCACACAGACATGACGGGCCTAGACCTCTAACATATCCATCTACCACTGTTACTGGTCATCTCCATGGGGAACAAAATAGAGGACCCTTCTGTGGGCCCCTATTGGACCTGGCCCTCAACGTGAATCAACAATGGTAGGGAATGTTCCATTCTCCGAAGGGAGGCTGGATAGCATAATCTGTCTATCGCCCGAGGATGATGGGTCCTAAAATTGGCACAGCCTGGAATGTTTCTAGCTGTGACCACAAAATGGGAGCTCAGATCTACAGGGATGCAGAGGTTACATAGGACCCTGTGTTAAACATGGTCCCAGATCAGATCATTGGGGTTTATAGTTAACAATACTTATATACTTTTCCCATATTTGGGAGCTACTCTTTTCCCTGACCCAGCTTTCTGGTCCTTTCTCCAACCATGCCATCCCTCCCAGACAATAGGTAGGTCACCAGCATATTAGATGTCAGGTATAGGCACAAACTAAGTAGGTCATGGGCCCCTTGGAATATACCTAAAATAGACCTACTAGATTTTTCCAAAATAGAGATCCCAAATCTCCATCCGCAATATTCTTGCCTTTAGGTTCATGATTAGTCAACAATTGTTCTGCTTTCTATCTTAACTCTTTTTCAGCCATCAGGTTCTAGATGATACCATAATGCCAACTGGACTTCACAGGACAGACAACCCCACCATGTGTCCTGGAGCCCCACCTCCCCAGAGTCCTGCCCCACTAGAGAAAGAGAGAGACAGGCTAGGAGTATGGGGTCAACCTGCCCATGTTCAGCGGGGAAGCAATTACAGGAGCCAGACCTTCCACCTTCTGCACCCCATAATGACCCTGGGTCCATACTTCCAGAGGGTTAAAGAATAGGAAAGCTATCAGGTGAGGGGATGGGATATGGAGTTCCATGGCAGGAATTGTGTAGAATTGTATCCCTCTTATCCATAGAATTGTACCCCTCTTATCCTATGGCCTTGTCAGTGTTATCTATGGCCTTATCACTGTGAAGTAGTATTTTAGTGTTGCCTTTCTTTGTATTGCTCTAATAATCAGTGGCTCTGAGCATTTCTTTTTCATTTGTCTGTTAGCCATCTGATTTATCTTCCTTAGTAACAGTTCTGTCCATGTCCTCTCTCCATTTTAAAAAGGTCTATAAATATTGGCAAGTTGATTTCCAAATCCTCTTACATGTGTTCTTTCACCACAAGTTTTCAAAAATTGGAGAAATAAGACAAATTTATCCCTTTCTGTTGAAAATGCATGCTTTTTCATTCCTTGTTGAATTAACCAGGGAAAATTAATATCTATTTCTCATCTCTGCATTTAAGAAAGGCATTCAATTTTCATCCAAATGTAGGTGTTTGTTCTAGAATTTTCTAGATGATATTATCAGGGTAATGAATTTACTTTCCAATCTTAGTTCTTAAGACTTTACTGAACTAATTGTTTTTATGTCTTGTTCCCTCACCTTTTGCATTATTTCTAACTGGCTACTGAACATTGTGATTTTATGTTATTGAGTGCTTAAATTCTGTAGTGTTTTAATTAGTGATTTAATATTGATTTTCAAAATTTTAAGATTACAGGTGTATGATTCCATACAGTTCCCACTACCAGAGTTCTGTGTCCCATTCCCTCCACTGGAAACTGAAGTATTTTTTCCAAGGTCACAGATGTGGGCTGATTTTATAGCTACCTGTTTATAATGTGGGGGTGGGGGGTGCAGAAGGTGGGAGTTCTGACTCCTGTAATTGCTTCTCCAGTGGACATGGGCATTGACAGGTCAATCCATACCCCTAGCCTGTTTCTATCTTTCCCTAGTCAGGTAGGACTCTGGAGGGGTGACGTTTCAGGGAGCATTGGTGAGGTCATCTGCTCAGGGAAATCAGAATGGAATCATAGTAGTATCTGCAACTTGGTGGCTGAAATACAGTAAAATGGAAAACAAGACAAAATGTTTAATAAACAGGAACCATAAAGTAGGAATAGAGCAGATAAGTGGAGAATTTTGAGTGGAAAGAAGCTAGAAGTCTATTTTAGGAATGTACATAGGAACCTATGTCTTAGTAATCTTTGCTTGAGCTTGATAACTCCCATGGGAGTGGGCTAGAATTACTGTCTGGGAAGATAGTGTCTGAGTTGATAGTAGAACTAGAAATCAGGGTTTATGGCAGAGAGTTGCTCACAAACTTAAAGAAAATATATAAATGCAATTACCCATTTACCACAATGATCTAACCTGGAACCCACATCTATTCATAATTAGCACTAGAGCCTATACAACCTCTGAGTCCTTATCAGACTGAGTTCACAGTCCGTGGTCACAGCTGGGAACATTGTAGCCTACACCCACTTCAGAACTAGTCTTCCTCTAGTGGCAGAGTAGAATGACCCAACCTCCCTTCAGAGAGTGGGGGATTCCCACCATTGCTAGTTCTCAGTGAGTGTGGGGTCCTGAAGAAGATCACAAAAAGGCTTATGATGATAGAGAGAGGGACCTATTAGAAGTCTAGGCCCCAACAAGGGCAACAAAAGAGGGGAAATAAGCAAAAATTTTTTTTTTAAAGAAGTTTAGGTCCATATTATCTGTCGGGATCCTTGGGGGAACAGGCTAGCCCGGCTCCCACTTCACCTTCTGGTCTGTTGGCCACCGGAGACAGACAGAGAGTAGGGAATCTCAGTCCAGCAGTGGCAGGGGTGAGCTCGCTGAGCAGTCTTTCAGTGCACCATGGTGACAGACAGTGCAACAAACCACCTCAGGGTACCATGGCAGTGGACAGAACACTTTATTGGTTCAGTTACAAGTTTATAAAGGGGTAGCTGTGCAGGGGAAGGCAGCCAAGCTGATGAATGAGACCAATATCTCCTTATAAGGAAAAAGAGAGCTAGGCAATGAGAAGGTATGGAGAGTGATGCTGGAACAGGGAAATAGAAACTTAAAGAAGGCAAAACCTAAGGGTGGGGTGGTGGTGGTGAAGTAATGCTGGGAGACTGATAGGCTGGTTGGAATTCCCCATGTACTCCAGCCCATCTCGCTCAACCACAATGGCTGGCATGCCAGTGGGAGACTGACAGACAGACTTCCAGGGGGTCAACCGTCCATGTTCAAACATGCATTAGACCCACAATTATCTATGGGAAAATCCAAGGATTCCCTGACTAGGGTAATGGGGTAACCTGTTGGTGGCCAAAAATGGTTATTGTAAAGTGGGCCAGTCTCTTGCACTTATCCAGCTTTTGTAGTTTTTTTTTTTTTTTTTTTAATCTAAGGAGCTTAGACGTTCTCCCAGCTGTTATTTGTCATTTGTTGTATCCAAACCAGTATTAGGTTTATGGGATCTGGCTTCAATTTTGTAGTTTTTTTTTTTTTTAATGATTGCTTTGGATGAAAAAAAAAGTTTCTACCTTTTTGTTTGTCTTTCATTCTGTAAGATAGGGTAATTATCATGCATCAATTTAATCCTTTTAATCCTTGTTTTAAATTGTTGATATAGTAGATATTGACTAGTCTAAGTATAAATTCATCTCCACTGACTATTTAGGTGGTCATGAATAATGGTGCACTCTGGATGGTGAAAGTCTGAATGTCTCTCTCCCTGTAAAAGTTCTGAAAGCCCTGCAGTTTATAGCATCATGGTCATTATTACCTACTATTGTGGAGTTTTGCTATAGAAATCTACAGTTCAGAACTTGACAGTAGACTCCAGAGGATTCTTGGAAGAGTTCCTAAAGAATTTAAAATGTTTTTTTCCTTTCATCTCTTGAACTTTAACATGCAGTATTTACCTATTTTAGATGTAAATGAAACTTTTTTTTTTTTTTTGGTAGAACCTGGGTCTCACATAGAAGTGATTTTACTGCTTTGGACCACATTTCTTTTCATCTTAATAGAAAGAGAGAAGAAGACAAAGAAAGAGACATAAAAATATGTCACCTAACAGCACAGAAGTCTTCTCCATTGCCATAGCACCTCTCATGTTATGCCTGGGGTCAAACCTGAGCTGTGCATGTGGTGATGCAGACATCCTACCTAGTGAGCTATCTCCAGCCTTGAAAGACTTTTCTTTTTAATAAGTGAAGCCACCATTCCTTGTTTGTGATTCTCCTCCTCTCTACAGTTTACATGGCACCTCCGGAAGATAACGGGCTTACTTCACACATTTCCTTATCTTCAAAGTCACAGTTTTACCCAATGTGGTTTCCAATATCTGAAAACAGGTTGTTAATATTCTCCCACCTCCATGTTTCTGATTGTTTTCAGTAGAAATCTATGTTCAGATTAAGTCCTGTTGTTCCATCATGACTGGAATCACATGTTTTATTGATATATTTTAAAACAAAATTTAGATTTATTTTGGTAACAGGTTTTTGTTGTTGTTGTTGTTGTTGTTTTTGTCTTTATTTATTGGGAGGTTAATATATTACACTACAGTTGTTGACACAGGGGTACAATACCTCATCTCCCTGATATTGCAAAACACCCTCATTTCCAGACTAGGTCCTTTTCTACTATTGTGCACTGTGGGTCACTCTCAGTTCTCCACCTGGGAGGTCATCCTGAGGGATGAGGGTGAGCACGTGAAAGAAGAGAGACCACACCTTCAGGAGATGTTTCAGGGAACAACTCATTTATTGGGGGTACAGGCGAGCAGATATACTCAAGTGGTGAGGGAAAGGTTAAGATAATCATCAAGCCACGCACAGAATACAGGGTTAAGTCTTCACATATCAGGTGAAGTTACCATATAAGGTCTGGTCATGAGCTCACCATGCATAGGCAGGCTTCTCTCTAAAGGTAAATCACGAGCACCTCCGGGAAGGGGGTAAGGGGGCAGTTGAGCAAGACCAGGATATTTGTGGTGGGTTTCAGTTGGCCATTTATGGTAATTCATGGCCTTTGTTCAAAGGGAATGAGGAAGCATGTGCAGGAAAATCCCTGGCCTGGAAGATTCTATCACCAGCCATGATTGTCGAAAGTGAACCTGCCTACCGCCCCTCCTGTTAGGAGGGGGCTCAGGGTCGACCCTCTCAGACTTTCATGGAGATAATGGCCTGGATTTCCCAGACAGTGGGCCTTTCCCTGCACCACAGATTTTAGGAATATTAGGTTTACAACAAAACTGAAGATATGGGTATTTCCTACATGCTCCCTGCTCTCTCATAGACACCCCACCATTACCAGCACCTCCCATCAGAATGGCTAGTTTGCTACACAGTGATGAGCCCACTCACCATTATCTCTCACAGATCACAGTTTATACAAGATTTTATGCATTCTGTGGGTTCAGACAATAACATACCCACCACTATAGTATCAAAAGTAGTTTCAATGTCTTAAAAGATCTTTCTGCTTCGCCTATTCACCCTCCTTCTCCCCAAACTCTGGCAACCACTGATCCTTTCACTATTTCTATAGTTCTGCAACTTCCAGAATGCCATATATTTGGAATCAGGAAAGATACAGTCCTTGGGATTGGCCATTCTCATTTTGTAATACACATTTCAGCTTCTCCCATATCTACTCATAGCTTGATAGCTCATCTCCTTATTCCTGATGAGTAGAATTTCATTATGTGAATGTGTAATTTATCCATTGTCCAACTGAAGGATATCTTGGTTGCTTCCAAGTTTGGACAATTATGAAGAAAATTGCTGTTAACATCCAAGTGTGGGATTCTGTGTAGACATGAATTTTCAGCTCCTTTGGATAAAGACCAAGGAATGCAATTATTGGGCTGTGTGATAAGAATATGCCTAATTTTGTAAGGCACTGCCAAATTGTCTTTCAACGTGGTCATGCTATTATGCAGTGAATGTAAATTTATTTTGCTACAGACTCACCTATAGTTGGTGTGGTCAGTATCTGGATATTTGCCATGATGGAGAAGTTTAGTTGTGTAGCAGTATCTTATTATGGTTTAATTTGTATTTCCTTGATGACATATGGTGCATACTTGTTTTCCTAGGTTTACTTCCTGTGTGTTTACCTTCTTTGGTGAGTCACCTGTTAAGGTATATGGCCAATTTTTAAATCAGGTTGTTACTGTTTTATTTGAAGATTTCCTTTTATCTTTTGGATAACATTTCTTAGTTAGCTATGTCTTTTGAAAATATTTTTCCTAGTATGTGGCTTATTTTCTCACTCACTTGGCATGTTATTTATTTTTTTCCAGAGTTTTGTGTCTTTGTTTGTTTGTTTGTTTGTTTTGGTCATCACTAAGGGCTTCATTACTCTGAGATATCTTGTTTTTTCAAATAGAAACTGGGATGTAGGCAGCGGTGCCCTTAGTTAAGTGCACAAAGACCCGAGTTCAAGCCCCTGGTCCTCACCTGCAGGGGGAAAACTTCACGAGTGAAGTAGAGCTGCAGGTGTCTCTCTGTCTCTTTCTCTCTCAACTGCTCCATTCCTTCTCAATTTCTCTCTGTCTCAAAGAGAGAGAGAGAGAGAAGAGAGAGAGGAGAGAGAGAGAAAGCTATCACAGCACTAAAGTTTCCTCTCATGTAGTAGGGAATGAGCCTGAACTGGGCCAGGTGAACAACAAAATAGGCACACTATCCAGAAAATTCTTGGGCTTCTAAACATTAACTTTGTGAGTTTTATAAGTATTCTTAATCAAAATAAAGAAGTTCTTCTCTATTCTGAGGTTATTGATAATTTTTATTTTTAAAACACATTTTCTTATTGCTAGTGCAAGGGAATTCAATTGAATTTTGTGTATTAATCTTCAATATAGTATTATTTAACTAATTTTATTAATTATAACTATCTGTCTTTATACGTACAGTAGTTTTCTTTAATAGTTAGAGGTCTGTTATTCCCTCCTCCCTCCCTGCCAAATCTCTCAGATTTTAATTCTTGTGCTTGTCATTCCTGGACTGACAAGAACAGCCAGTATCAGACTAAATAAAACAGCAATGACTTATTCTGATCTTAATTTTTAAAGGTAATGTGTCTAGGATTCCAACATTAATTATGGTAATTATTGGAGGTTTCTGTCAGGTAATCTAGATTTTGTATGAATGTGTTCAGTTGTAGGTGACAGAAAATGTGACAAGAGTATAGTAGCTCAAACACATAGAAGTTATCTTTTCTTACTGGAAATAGTGATATAGAATGATTCCTCAGGATTCCAAAATGGCCACTGCAGTTGTTGAACTATCCTGACCATAGCCTATTAAGGCAGAGTAGGAAAGGGAGCATTAAGCTATGGTGTTTAGTGATCTAGAAGATGGCAAAGTGGTTAAAGCATACAACTTGCAAACATAAGGTACTGAGTTCAGTCTCCAACATCAAATATGCCAGAGTGATGCCCTCTCATTTAAAAAAAAAATCATTATTAAGAAAAAGTTATACAGCCTGTAAAATAAAAAAGTATTAATAAAGATGTTAAAATTCTGCATTGTATTAATCAAACTGTAGTGTCTGCATAAATAATTTGAGCTGGTTTTAGAAAATTCTCTTTTATTTCTACTTCTCTGTGGTGTTTATTTCAATCTTAAAACTGATTTAACAGTGGTTGGTTCTGCAAATGCTTAGTTAAGAGAATCATGTTTTCCACTTAGTTATGAGAATCTGTAATATTACATCAGCCCTATATATCTAGAATATATCCAGTTCAGTCACTATTTGTTTTTTCAATATGTCGAAAATTTTAATTTGCAAATGTACATTTTTAGGAGTTGTGTAATATAATAGGTTTATGGTCAAGTCTACTGTATAACCAGCAATGCAACAAAAACAATGCATTAATGATACAAAATTGTGTTGATGTAGTATAGAAAAGAGAGGCTTTCTGTAGTGGATAGACCTTTGCGTGATGATAAGACCCTTTTTCTTTTCTAATGCATAAATGGAAGCAAGCTAGAACCGTGGGTTCCTTTGATGTGGCAGGTTTCTCATTCCTCCCTCAATTCACTGAAAACAAAATCTTAGAAACTAGAAAAGCTGCATGAACCTTCTAACTTGTGTTTCTATCTCACCTATTTTGTGTTTTCCTTTTTTAGTGGCTCAGCAGGAAATTGAAATGAAGACCATCATGGATTAGATGTTACTCATCACTTATGACAGTTTTGAAACTGGAATAAATGGTGAGGGAGATTGGCACTTTGATGGTGGGTGTCGTGAGGTAACAAACGTCATGGAGAGGTGTGAAACTTTATCTCTAAAAACACACAGTCTTGTAAGCCATGTTACTTCAGTCAGAATTAAAGTGGAAAAGAAAATGAACTGAAATCTTTCTGATCTAAACTTCCTCTATATTTAAGGTAAAATTGTCTTATAATTATTTCTGTACTGTTTCTGATTTGGACTGAATCTTACTTAAATCTTTATCTTTCTATTATATTATTATTGTTGTTGTTATTATTTTTTTTAAAATTTTTTATTTAAGAAAGGATTAGTGAACAAAAGCATAAGGTAGGAGGGGTACAACTCCACACAATTCCCAACACCCAATCCCCATAACCCACCCCCTCCCATGGTAGCTTTCCCATTCTCTATCCCTCTGGGAGCATGGACCCAGGGTCGTTGAGGGTTGCAGAAGGTAGAAGGTCTGGCTTCTGTAATTGCTTCCCCGCTGAACATGGGCGTTGACTGGTCGGTCCATACCCCCAGTCTGCCTCTCTCTTTCCCTAGTAGGGTGTGACTCTGGGGAAGCAGAGCTCCAGGACACATTGGTGGGGTCTTCAATCCAGGGAAGCCTAGCCAGCATCCTGGTGGCATCTGGAACCTGGTGATTGAAAAGAGAGTTAACATATGAAGCCAAACAATTTGTTGAGCAATCATGGATCCCAAGCTTGGAATAGTGGAGAGGAAGTGTTAGGGAGGTACTCACTGCAAACTCTAGTGTAGTCCTGCTTTCAGGTATATATTTTGCAGTAGTTTATGGATACGTGTGCACATAAGCTCTCTCTCACAGAAACTGGTGTATATCTAGGTTATGGGACTTTGTTAGAAAGTGAACTACCTGAGATGAAATTAGAGTGTACTATTAAAGGAAAGGTCTCACCCGAGTAATGAAGCTGAAGGGTTGTCATTCCACACGTGAAGTCTCTGGATACATTCTGAGGTGAAGCATGTTGAGGTAGCAATTGTTGCTTTGGTTAGGTTGTGATCGGCAGATGCAATGTTATTTGGTTTGGATTGGGAGATGCATACGGGAAAGTGGGCCCTATCCAAGGGTTCCAGGACTGGGGGAAGTAGGGGCTCTATAGTGAAGATGTGAGGTTCCTGCTGTCTTAGGGTTCAAAAAGACAATCAATAGTTAATATTATCATCACATTATTTGTTAATTGGGTTAACTTTGAAAAGTCCCTTTGTTATGGTTTGCTGGACAGTACCCAGTATCTTGTATATAGCTGTGCTATTGGAAGCTTCTAATCTACTTGGTCTAGGCTTTTGAGAGAGTCCGCATATCAAATACATAGCCTATATATTAAAAAGATTCAGTTTGTCTTTTGAGAAACTTTGAGACATACAATTGATTTCCCCCTCTCATATTAATTAACTACTGATTTATATGTCTACATTTTGCGATCTTTACATGCCAGACATCAGACAAGAAACTAATCACCAAAATATATAAAGAGCTCAGCAAACTTAGCCGCAAAAAAGCAAATGACCCCATCCAAAAATGGGCAGAGGAAATGAACAAAACATTCACCACAGAGGAGATCCAAAAGGCTAACAAACATATGAAAAACTGCTCTAGGTCACTGATTATCAGAGAAATGCAAATGAAGACAACACTAAGATACCACCTCACTCCTGTAAGAATGGCATACATCAAAAAGGACAGCAGCAACAAATGCTGGAGAGGATGTGGGGACAGAGGAACCCTTTTACATTGCTGGTGGGAATGTAAATTGGTACAGCCTCTGTGAAGAGCAGTCTGGAAAACTCTCAGAAGGCTAGACATGGACCTTCCATATGACCCAATAATTCCTCTCCTGGGGTTATACCCCAAGGACTCCATAACACCCAACCAAAAAGAGGTGTGTACTCCTATGTTCATAGCAGCACAATTCATAATAGCTAAAACCTGGAAGCAACCCAGGTGCCCAACAACAGATGAGTGGCTGAGAAAGCTGTGGTATATATGCACAATGGAATACTATGCAGCTATCAAGAACAATGAACCCACCTTCTCTGACCCATCTTGGACAGAGCTAGAAGGAATTATGTTAAGTGAACTAAGTCAGAAAGATAAAGTTGAGTATGGGATGATCCCACTCATCAACAGAAGCTGACTAAGAAGATCTGAAAGGGAAACTAAAAGCAGGACCTGATCAAATTGTAAGTAGGGCACCAAAGTAAAAACCCAGTGGTGAGGGGTAGGCATGTAGCTTCCTGGGCCAGTGGGGGGTGGGAGTGGGCGGGAGGGATGGGTCACAGTCCTTTGGTGGTGGGAATGTTGTTGTTATTATTATGTTAAGAGACAGAGAGTGAGAACAGAGCCAAAGAAGTGAAAGAGGCCTCAGCATCAAATTTTCCTTCAGTGAGGTGGGTGCTAGGCTTATATTTGGGCCAATTATATGGGAAAGCATCACAGCTACTTTGCTCTTACCTACAAATTTTTAAAACCATTTGAGTTTTTTTTTTAATTTTCCTTTGTGAAAATTCTGTACAAATGCCCACCAAAATTGTTCTTATTCTTTTGATACTGCTATTCATGTTTTTGTGGGTTGAAAAGTAAAGTATTAACTAAATTCAGTTTACTTAATAGGCATAAGTGTTTTAAGATTTTTTTCTATAGGTTAATTTTGGAAAGTTACATCTTCCTTTAAAATATTTTCTTGCAGGGAGTCAGGCAGTAGTGCAACAGGAGCAGGTTAAGCACAGGTGGCTCAAAACACAAGGACTGGCATAAGGATCCTGGTTCGAGCCACTCCCCCCCCAGTCCCCCACCTGCAGGAGAGTAGCCTCACAAGCAGTGAAGTAGGTTTGCAGGTGTCTATCTTTCTCTCCCCCTCTCTGTCTTCCCCTCCTCTCTCCATTTCTCTCTGTCCTGCCCAACAACAATTATACCAGTAACTACAACAATAAAAGAGAATAAATAAATATTTTTTAAAATCTAACAAATATATATATATATGTATATTTCTTGCCAAAGTTTCCTTATTTATTGGTTTAAATGTATTTGTGGCATTGTTTTATTTGTATGTCTAGACTATAATTCTCTCTGCACACTCACAAGTCCTAATTTTTTAAAATAAGTTTTCACTCCTTTTTTTCTTGATCAGTCCTGACAATGTCATAGCTTTTATTTTCTTCCAAATGTCAGCATTGTTTTTTATTTAGTGATTCTTTAATTGTAGTTGCCATTTTTTAAATTTGCCTTCTTTATATTTCATCCTGCTATGATTTTTAAAACTTTATTTGTCTTTCCAAACCCTGCAAGATGAATGCTACATTTGTCACTTATTTATTGCCTCTTGGTTCCAAATCCATACTTTTTCTAAAGATGTGTAGCCTTATAGATAGTTCTCCTTTACCTGTCAGAAAGGTCTTAAGGGACATTGGTGAAGAAAGGAGTTTCCTTTGCTGCTATTGAAGTGACTTGCTCAGCAGACTCCAGGAGAATGTGGGGGGTTTTTGCTTTTAATTGAGGTTTACAAGACTGTAAGTGTTTTTAGGGTACATTCTTTTCTCATCAGATTGAATGTTACGACATCATGTCTACTGCCAGGAAGTCAATCTCTCACACTACCCTTTTGACCTTCTACACTGTAAAGAGAGATAGACAGAGACAGAGACAAACAGACAGACTTTGGTCATCTAACTTTTGCTTTAGAAACAGGGATTTTGTTTGACTTAGTCTCTTTCCCTTATTTTGTCATACTTTACATATTAGTAAGACCATTTAGTTTTTGAAGACCATTTGGTATTTGCCCTCTTTATGGCTTCTTTCTCTGAGTGTGACCACCTCTAGTTCTATCCATGTTGCAGCAAAAGGTAGAATTTCACCTTTCTTATAGATAAGTAACCACATTGTGTATGGACAGTATGTCTTTATCTACTCACTTGTCAATGGGCACCTGGGTTATTTCCACGTCTTGCCTATTATGAATAGCACATCAATAGACATGTCTTTTGAAATTAATATTTTCATGTTCTTTGGGGTGGTGGGAACCTGGGAATGGGATTACAAGTTCACATGTTAAGTCTGTATTTAGTGATTTGAGAAATCCCCAAACTGTTTTCCCTAGTGGCTGATTCGCTTTACATTACCACCAACTTTGAAAAAAGATTTTTTTTCTTCACACCCATGAGGATTATGCATCTTCTTATGCACGAAGAACTTGGTTCAAAACCCTGTCAGGGAAAAAACTTCGTGAGCAGTGCAACAGAGCTGCAGTTGTTGCTCCTTATCTGTGTCTTTCTCTCCCTCCCCCTTTCTCTTTCTCTCATCCTCTTCCAAACAGAAAGATATAAATGTCCACCAGAAATGTTAGAGCTATACAAACACAGCATCCCAGAAATAACCCTTCTTCATTCCTGTTTCTATACCAGAAATGAAGAATAGAAAGGAAGGAATCCTCGTCTAGTGTCTAGTTTTTGTTTTGTTTTGCCAGGCATTGCCTTCTTAAGATCTTTTTTATTTGCTAATTTTCTCTCTTTTTCTCTCCCTCCCCCCTTCCTTTCTTTATTTCTCTTCTGAAGTTCTCCCTCACACACACACACACACACACACACACACACACTAAGCCTTCATTTGACTAGTTCTTTCCCTTCCTTCAGTTTCAGGTTAAACATCTTTAAGACATCCCTGTGTAGCCATTAAAGTAGATCATTTCTCCATGTGGTATTCTCAGTGTTATTTCTTTCTTCTGCTTAGCATTATGACTTATATGCTTGCTTTTGGTTGCTTAGTCTTTCCTTATCTCCTAGGGTTATGATTAGAGTTTTCAGTTGCATTTACATGTATTTCAATATTGTTGGTACACAATAGAAAAAAGTACCTCAAGTCCAGACTTAGAGGAAGAGAGAGGCAGAGAGACACTCATCTCTGAGAGCCAAGGTAGGTTTATTGAGATAAAACCTGAGAGGGACCAGCAGACAAAGGGGTCAGAGAAGTGTTCTCTCTTACAGACTATGATGCTTTACACCTGGGTGAAAAGTGGGGAGCAATTAAGGGTAGACTTCTGTTTGTAGGAAGGGTCAGGTGTTATGATTTGGGTGGAAGGGAGGTATGCCTGAAGGGAATGTATTGCATTCAGCTAGGTCACTTTGCTCCCAGCCACATCCTGTTTTTGTTTTGAGACCCCCGAGTCAGATTGGCTATTTTGCCCTGGTTGCATCTTGTTTTTATGGCAGTCAGCCCCTCCTTCTGGAGGGGACCCTAGAGAGAAACAAAGACATGCTGAGATGTTTAGTAGGCTTCTTAATGATAATCTCACCTTTTCTTTTTCTTTTCCTTTTGTTCTCTAGTGTTTCACTGGGTCCTTGTGTGTGGCCAATTCTACTACTCCCTATGGACTTTTATGTATTTCTCCTTCTTCTTCTTCTTCTTCTTCTTCTTCTTCTTCTTCTTCTTCTTCTTCTTCTTCTTCTTCTTCTTCTTCTTCTTCTTCTTCTTCTCCTCCTCCTCCTCCTCCTCCTCCTCCTCCTCCTCCTCCTTCTTCTTCTCCTCCTTCTCCTCCTTCTCCTCCTTCTCCTCCTCCTCCTCCTCCTCCTTCTTTTCCAGATAGCAGTGAAAGACAGAGAAGGAGGAGAGACACCACAGCACTGATCCACCACTCATGAAGTTTCTCCTTTCCTTAATGTCCTCATGTGGTGGCTGGGGCCTCAAACCCAGATCCTCATGCTGGAGTCTCAAAACTGAATTTTCATCCATATGTGCTTTACTGGGCAGGTTATCTCCAGGTTCTATAATCTCACTTTTTTTTTTTGCCTCCAGGGTTATCACTGGGGCTCGTTGCCTGCATTATGAATCCACTGTTCCTGGAGGCCATTTTCTCCATTTTGTTGTTGTTGTTGTTGGATAAAACAGAGAGAAATCGAGAGAAGAGGGGAAGACCAAGAGGGGGAGAGAAAGATAGACACCTGCGGACCTGCTTCACCACCTGTGAAGCAATACCTTTGCAGGTGAGGAGTCAGGGGCTCAAACTGGGATCCTTACACCGGACCTTGCACATTGTGCCACATGCACTTAATCTGATGCACTACTGCCTGGCCCCCTATAATCAAACTTTTAAGGAGTTCATACCCTCTTCAGTATTCAAAAATAGTATAAAACTGAAAATAAATGAATTAAAAAAAACCCAACATCTACTTCTAGTTTGTGGTAGTACTTCAACTAGCTGTGATGGCTGAGCATATGGTTAACAGAAGCACCAAAGACATGTGGTTGTGCCATATCAAGAAAATACTATTTTAAATCTTCCTCTACTGATAGTCTTAAAGTTATGAATCCCTATGAAGAGATTCAGTGGGGCTTTCTGTGCTTGAAAATATGCTTAATTCTTCCCCCTTGGCTAATCTCCAGTCCCTTAAACTTGCTTTGCCTAACTAGAATTGAATTTGGACTTTGGGAGGCAACAGTTATTGTTATACATTTGTAGGTGTGAGTACCAGCTGCTTGTAAAATTTGAATTCATTATACATGTAAGTTCATAAAAAGAAGCAGAAAAAAATTTTTGATTCCCTTACTTCAGTGCAAGATCTGAACTGAATTTTGACTGCATGTTCCTTTACTGTGGGAAATTTACCCATTTGGCTCACTCTTTCTCTCTCTCTCTCTCTCTCTTTGTATTTCTTTATCTTTTCTTAATGTGCCTATTACCTCATTAATGAAATACCGATAGTCATTCTTAACCTATTTCTAGGGGATCCTCACTTAATATTTCTGGGAAACAGATAATATCCATAATGGCTATATTTGTAGGATAAATCACCCACGTTGTTGTTATTTGGGGCAGTCGCTTCAGGCCCCCTGTCTCCCCGGCCGTGAGGTGATGGAGGTCAGAGCGGCCCCTGGGAGTACTGTGGTGGCAATGTTCAGGGAGAGGCAAGAATAACGCCAGACTCATCTAGCTTCAGGAGAGGCCTTCTTCTTCTTCTAGCGTTTGCCAGGAGAGGCCTCAGGGTGGGCGACTCGTTTATTGAGGGGAAAAAATCAAGAGGGAAGGGGGTGATAGACAGGTAGAGAGACAGACACCTGCAGCACTGATTCACCACTCACAAAGCTTTCCCCCTGCAGGTGGGGACCGGGGAGCCTGCGTCCTTGCACATTGTAATACATGCTTTCAAAAAGGTGCACCACCACCCGGCCCCATGTTAACTCTTGTCAGCCACTAGGTTCCAGATGCTAGCATGATGCCAACCAGACATCCCTGGACAGACAACCCCACCAATGTGTCCTGGAGCTTTGATTCCCCAGAACCCCGCCCCACTAGGGAAAGAGAGAGACAGGCTTGGGAGTATGGATAGACCTGTCAATGCCCATGTTCAGCAAGGAAACAATTACAGAAACCAGACCTTCAACCTTCTACATCCCACAACTACCTTGGGTCCATACTCCCAGAGGGTTAATGAATAGGAAAGCTATCAGGGGAAGGGATGGGATACGGAGTTCTGATGGTGGGAGTTGTGTGGAGTTGTACCCCTCTTATCCTATGGTTTAGTCAATGTTTCCTTTTTATAAATAAAGCAAATAAATAAATCCATAAAGATCTTTGGTCCATACTCCCAGAGGGATAAAGAAAAGGGACCCTTCCAATGGAGAGGAGGATATATTTAACTGATGGTGGGAATTGCATGGAATTGTACCCCTCATATCCCACAATCTTGATGATCATTATTAAATCACTAATAAAAAATTAATATATCTTTTATAAAGTATAGTAAAATAAATTCCAAACTGTATTTGAAAAAAAAAAAACAAAGACAACTGGTAACAGTGAATTGTCAGTTTGTTGTAACTCTTTTCCATCATGATGTAAACTTCTCTGTAACATATGAAAAGTACCCTTAACTCCCCTGAAAGAGGAAACAGGCAAGACTTTGCTGCTTATTAACACTGCTCTTCTCTCCCCAGTGAATCTTCAACCTCAGTCTTGTAATAATAATATACTTTTCTTTTTTCCCCAGGCAATGGAGTTATTTTATGTAAATTGACATGTCACATCTTGACCTATCTCAGAATGGAGGTTTGTCAATTAAAAATTTGCCCTGATACATTCAGTACAAATTGATACATATGCTAAGAATTTGCATATAGTATTTTGATTATTCAGAGAGATAATAGAGGGAGGCAGCTGTATGCGCCCTGGAGGTTGGAATTTGTATGAAAACAGACGAGAAACCGTGACTCCCAGGTCAAATCAAACATTCTTTCTTTTATGGAGGGGGCATTTAAGTAAAGTTTGATTAGAAGAAATTATATCAATTCATTTTTATATTTTCTAGGATTGTTTTCTATGGGAAGTTGCAATGTTTAATAGTTGCAGCAGTGTGCCTGTGACTTGTCAGTCTTAGAGTATTTTCTAGGGGCCAGGTGGCTGTGCACCTGCTTGAGTGCACATGTTACGGTGTGCAAGGACTCAGGTTCAAGCCCCTGGTACCAACCTGCAGGGGGAAATCTTCATAAGTGGTAAAGCAGGGCTGCAGGTGTCTCTCTATCTCTCTCACTCTCTATCACTCCCTTCCCTCTCAATTTCTGATTGTCTCTATCCAGAAAATAAATAAAGATAAAAAATTTTAAAAAGAGGGAGTTGGGCAGTAGCAGCAGGTTAAGAGCACATGGCGCAAAGAGCAAGGACTGGTGTAAGGATCCATGTTCGAGCCTCTGGCTCCCCACCCGCAGATGGTGAAGCAGGTCTGTAGGTGTCTATCTTTCTCTCCCCCTCTCTGTCTTCCTTTCCTCTCTCCATTTCTCTCTGTCCTATCCAACAACGACAACATCAATAATAACCACAACAATAAAACAACAAGGACAACAAAAGGGAATAAATAAATATTTTTAAAAATTTAAAGAATATTTTCTGTGTCTTTAGTAAAAAGGTTCACTGATTTGTGCTTCTTATTGTGCTATCACTAGCTCCCCAAGAAAACAGTGAATATGAGACATAATAAAAAAGAAGACTCTAAGTGCTATATCCCTTCTATATCCATGGGGGTGAAGAAAAAGTTTCTGTCATCACTTTGGCTTATTACACTTTACCTGTCTGTATTTGCTTGGCAAACTGACCTCTTTTTTTAGTTCCTTCCTTTTCTTTTTTCTTTTAGAAATTTCGTGAATGAAATCTTTCCTTCTATATTTATTTATTTTTATTAGTGATTTAATAATGATCAACAAAATTGTGGCATAAGGGCAGTACAATTCCCACCGCCAGAGTTTCACATCCCCTCCATTGGAAGGTTCTCTATTCTTTTCCCTCTGGGAGTATGGACCAAAGATCTTTATGGAGTGCAGAAGGTGGGAGATCTGGCTTCTGTAATTGATTCTCCACTGACGAATTGACAGGTTGATCCATACCCCCCAGCCTATTGCTATCTTTCCCCAGTGGGATATGCTCTGGGGAGGTGGGGTTCCAGGTTCTGGATGGTGTCATGGTAGCATCTGCAGCTTAGTGGCTTAAAATTATTAACATAAAAAGCAGAACAAACTGTTTAATAATTAGGAACCTAAAAGTGAGATTTGGGGTCTTCATGTTGGAAGAAGCTAGAAAGTCGATTTAAGATATATTCCAAGGGCCCCATGACTACTAATTTTTGTCTGAGCCCAACAGCTAACAAGCAGGTGGGCTGAAAGTATTGTCTAGGAAGATGGTGTTAGACTTGGGAATAGGACTAGAAAGCTGGATCAGGGCAGAGAGTAGCTCCCAAATATGGGAAAGGTGTATAAATACCATTAACTGTAAATACCATCAATCTGGCCTAGGACGCATGTCTGTCCATACTTGGCACATGAGCCTGTGCAACCTGTGCAACTTACATTCCAGTCTGAACTCAAATTCCATGATCATAGCTAGGAACATTCTAGGCTGCACTCCTTTCAGGACCAGTCTTCCTCAAGTGGCAGAGTATGTTGACCCAGCCTCCCTTCAAAGAGTAGGGTAGTTTCTACCAGTGTTGTTCTACACTGAGAGCAAGGCTAGCCTCTTTCTTAGCTATTATTGGGGTTGGATAAATACATCTTCTGTCTTAATAGGGAGAAACCACCACTCCTACAACAAGGACAGGGAGTGTTCTTGCCATATTTTGAAAAACCAGTACCTGTAGTTTACAGAGAATTCTGTAATTTTTACTTTCTACAACTTGTTTTATAATTCTAGTATATTATGAGTTCTATTTAGTTCTCTATTTGACCTGAGAATATGTCACCATGGAAATCGTTCAGCTAGTCATCTGCAAAATGTGTTTTAGAATACAACTCACTGAGAAGTTAGTGACTGACATTTCAATTTTGTAATGCACAATGTGGGGGCCAGGTGGTGGTGCACCTGGTTGAATACACATGTTACAACTGTTCAAGGACCTGGGTTCAAGCCCTGGACCCCATCTGCACGGGGAAAGCTTTGCAGGTGGTGAAGCAGAGCTCCAGGTATCTCTCTGTCTCTCTGTGTCTCCTCTAACCTCTCAATTTCTGGCTGTCTCTACCCAATAAATAAAAGTTTTTTAAAATTAAAAATGTGATTTATAGAGTGGTTAAGCATGGAGGGGGTTCAATCTTGGGTGCCAACCAAGTTGTCATTTTTTTTTTTTATCTAGTGATGCATTAACCAAGGCTTTTCACACTTGGTTTAGTTTATAAATTCAGCTCTATAGCATAAATTATGGCATAGGTGAGGAAAAAAGCCTCTTGTTTAACATTTTAATAAGCATAAGAAAATTTAGAACCAAATCACTACTAAGGCAAAAGTCATAATTATGTAGCTAGTTACTTTTGCAATTCCTTTTCTACTTATTTTCCAAAATGTTTTTAAGTCCACCAAAGACAGATAAAACTATATGCTGTTGTATATGGTGAAATAGTGACATTAAATCATTCATTACTCAAGTTTTTATCTTTATTTTGACAAATATATTTTTTAATTTTTTAAAATTTTTAAAATTTTATTTATTTTCCCTTTAGTTGCCCTTGTTGTTGTTGTTTTATTGTTGTAGTTATTATTGCTATTGATGTTAGATAGGACAGAGAGAAATGGAGAGAGGAGGGGAAGACAGAGAGGGGGAGAGAAAGATAGACACCTGCAGACCTGCTTCACCACCTGTGACGTGGGGAGCTGGGGGCTGGAACCAGGATCCTTAAGCTGGTTGGTCCTTGCACTTCACACCACGTGCGCTTAACCTGTTGTGCTACCCCGCCCGACTGCTCAAGTGTTTTCTGTTTTTCCTTCTTATTTCATAGGAATGAATGTTTCTCTAACTTTTTCAAAGCCATAACTGAAAGCCTTACCTATTCTTTCCAAATAAGAAAGTACGTTGGTTTTTTTTTTCCGGTTTTTATTTGTGATGAATAGTGGGTTCCCGGATTGTAAGATGACAGGGTCTTCCTCCACACCACACCCAGGATCCAAAGTTCTTTATTTCTACCCTCCCACCTCCCAAAGATAACTACCATAGTTCTCATAGTCTTAGAAACTATTTGCTTCTGTTTAAGAAAATAGCTTTTAAACTTGATCATTATTACTTAGCTAAACAGTTGAGCAATAAAATTTGTTGACAATGAAAACCACGATTTAACAGATTCAGAGGAGTATAGTCGCTTATAAAATAAAACTTAATCTTTTATAAAAATACTCAGAGCCTTTCGGTTCAATTTCTGGCACCACCAATAAGGTCTATGTTTTGCTAGTTGAGGGAGTATGCTTGTCTTGTGATAACTTCTCTATTAGTAAGGGCCAAAAGACATGAGTTTTTAGCTTTTTTAAAAATATATATTTTCTATTATCTTTTTTATTTATTGGCTAGAGACAGTCAGAAATTGAGAGGGAAGGGGTAGATAGAGAGGGAGAGAGAGACAGACAGAGATACCTGCAGCACTGCTTCACCTTTAGTGAAGTTTTCCTCTTGCAGGTAGAGACCAGGGGCTCTAACCTGGGTCCTTGTGCACTGTAACATGTGTGCTCAACCACATGTGCCACCACCCAGTCCTAGTTTTTTGCTTTTCTTAAGCATAGAGTCCCCTGCTTACAGAAAGACCAGCAACAGTCCTAGATTCTAAGAGAGACCACTTACTTATTTTTTTTTATTTTTTATTTATAAAAAGGAAACATTGACTAAACCATAGGATAAGAGGGGTACAACTCCACACAACTCCCATCACCAGAACTCTGTATCCCCTCCCCTCCCCTGATAGTGTTCCTATTCTTTAACCCTCTGGGAGTATGAACCCAAGGTCATTGTGGAATTCAGAAGGTAGAAGGGCTGGCTTCTGTAATTGCTTCCTCGCTGAACATGGGCGTTGATAGGTTGATCCATTCTCCCAGTCTGCCTCTCTCTTTCACTATTGGGGAAGGGCTCTGGGGAAGCGGAGCTCCAGGACACATTGCCTGTCTAGGGAAGTCTGGTCAGCATCCTGCTAGCATCTGGAGCCTGGTGGCTGACGAGAGTTAACATACAAAGCCAAACAAACTGTCGACCCATCATGGACCGAAAGGCTGGAATACTGCAGATGAAGAGTTGGGGGGCCATCTATTTTGTAGATATCTGGTAGGCATATTTTAGTTCTATTCCAAAGGGCCTGTGGCTATACTAGTTTTTTTTTTTTTTTCCTGAGCCTGAAATCTGATATGCAGGTGGATCCTAATTATTGTCTGGGGAGATGATGTCATGGCTGGCAAAAGGACCAGAAAGCTGGATCAGGGAAGAGAGTAGCTCCCAAATATGGGAAAGCTGTATAAATATTGTTGATTGTAAATCCTGTTGATTTGATGTGACCTGGAGCCCATATTCAGCTTAGGAGCCTATGTGACTTCTGCATCTTTGTAGATATGAGCTGACATTCTGAGACCACTTACTTCTATTCTTGTCCTCAGCCCCACTCATTATTTTGGAATCTGAAAAAGTACAATTATTGGAAGAAATCAATCAAGCTTTTATAATATTGTGGAGAAAGTTCAAAATATCCTTATCATATTTGGTATCTACTACATAGAGATATGGACGGAGTCAAAACTTGAACTCAGAAAGTACAGGCTTCAAATTCTAGTTTTCTCACTTACCATTTTACGATGGGAAAAATGTAACTTATCTGGTCTTTGTTTTGTCATTTGAAATGTGATTTTCTAATGTGTTGTTTCTTCGTAACTATGAAATAAGAATGTATATCTACATTACTAGATTTTTGCTGTGCTCTACAAAATTCAACAAATGATAATTTTTCTTATTCCATGTTTTCTGCATTGTCCTCTGAGCATTTTTCTCAATCAACAGTGCCATCCTCATATATCTGACTTAAGTAACACAGTCATCCTGGCAGATTTTACTACTTAAGTTTTATTCTGTAGAATTACTGTGTGTTTTAACATACGGTCTTGATGATCTTACCAACATAATAAAGCTAGCTGAAGAGGCAGAGGACATAACAATCAACAGAGAGAGGGAGAGGAAGAGGGAGAAATATTGATAGATGCTGACTGAATAGTACTAAATTTCTACAGATAGAATAGCTCACCCTACCTCCCCCCCAAAAAAAATCCATTTGGTTACCAAAGTTTCCCCTTTCCTACACTGTTTCCTCTTTCTCTGACCATATATTTCACACTTATTCTTCAAGACACAATCTGCTATCACTTTTCTCCCTCCTGTTGCTTTCACTGATGTCTGTCAAACCGTTTCGGGGTGCTTTTCACAATGATAAAGTAAGGAAGGAAGAGGAAGAGAGGGAGAGAGAGAGAGAGAATCTGTGTATCCTTCCTCCACTACACCATATGTCCCTTCAGGGCAAAGAGCCTCAATTATTATTATTTCACTACACTGTGTCTTTAGTGTGATATGTTGAAGCTCTTCTATTGAATGAAAAAGAAGGGAGTCGGGCTGTAGTACAGCGGGCTAAGCGCAGGTGGCGCAAAGCACAAAGACCGGCATAAGGATCCCGGTTCGAACCCCGGCTCCCCACCTGCAGGGGAGTTGCTTCACAGGCGGTGAAGCAGGTCTGCAGGTGTCTTTCTTTCTCTCCTCCTCTCTGTCTTCCCCTCCCTCTCTCCATTTCTCTCTGTCCTATCCAACAACGACAACAACAATAATAACTACAACAATAAAACAACAAGGGCAACAAAAGGGAAAAAATAAAGAAAATAAATATATAAAAAAAAAGAAAAAAATTAATAGTCACTAAGAATTTGAGCAGACTTTCCAAGAGCATATGTGAGAATTTTTAGAAATGCCTTGAATGGAATAGAAAGAAACAGGATGCATCAATTTTCTTTGTGACACTAGGGAGATAAAATTCTTGCTTTATTTGTTATACTAGGGATTTAAATTTTTAAAACATTTTTTATATATTGTACTTATTTTGGGTAGAACCATAGAAGTTTTCAGGGAAGGTGGAGATAGAGAGGGACAGAGAGAGACCTGCCACACTGCTTTACCTCTTATGAAGCTTCCCTTCTGCAAATGGGTACCAGGGGGTTGAGCCTGGGTCCTTGCATGTTGTTAAAAATTCCGGGGGTTCTATCTGGCCGGGCTAGCTTCACAGGCGGGTAACAGAGACGACCAGAGACAGACGGCTGGGCAGGGAAGCTGTATTTCTTTATTCAGGAACAACGATTCATAAACTAAGACAAACTAATCACCAAACAGAACTCTGCTGCCTCTTTCCCCCCCGCAGCAGCGCAAGCACTCTCGAACTCTGCAACTCTCCAACTCTGGAACTCTCGAACTCTGTTGGGGTTCCTAGGGGCAGGGCCAAGAAGGCCCGCGAAACTAACAGGACTGATCCAATTTTCTTGGCGGGGGAGAACTAGAACAACCCAATGTAAAGCATACAACACTTACACACTGTAGTGTGTTCATTCAGCTCAGCCCCAGGATTCAGTTCTTTACTGGACATCTTGATTGGTGCATGTCTATACTCACATATATACTTATATACACATGCATGTATATATTTGCTTACTGACTTACTGTTTATTGTACTCCATTTCAGGTCAATATAATCAATGTGAACAAAATATTTTATTCTGAGGTACATATTATGAGTCTTGGAGAAGAGTATAGGTCATGAAGGGACAGAGCAAACATTGGATTTGGAAAGAAAAAAGTCAAACTCATCTTTTTGCTCTGCAGAGTGTGTTTGATCACAGTAGATCATAATAGAAAGAAGATGGACTCTTCCCAACTCAGCACTAAGGCAGTGCCTTTGTTCCTCTTCCCCCCCAAGAAACTCTGCTTCGGAGAGAATAAAAAGAGAAGAATTTTGTGTAACAACATGGCTGACCTTAATAACCTATTCTGAGTCTAAATGGAAAAAAAAGAATAGTTCAGATTCGAGGCGATTCCATAGTTTTTTCTGGATTTTTTGTAGACTCTTCCATAAGAAAGCTGGACAGTTTGTGGCAGACTTTCTTAGCTGCTTGATCCAATGCCCTTCCTCCACTGTTAGAGTTACAGGCCTAAGAATCACTGTGGACCACAGAATGTGAGCTTAGATCTATAAGGATGCAGAGGTCACATAGGCTCCTAAGCTGAATATGGGCCCCAGATCAGATCAAATCGATGGGGTTTACAGTCAACAATATTTATACACCTTTCCCATATTTGGGAGCTACTCTCTTCCCTGAACCAGGTTCGTGGTCCATGACATTTTCTCCCCAGACAATAACTTGGATCCACCTGCATATCAGATGTCAGGCTCAGAGGAAAAAAAAAACAAAACTAGTAAAGTCACCAGCTCTTTGGAATATAACTAAAATAGGCCTACTAACTATCTAAAAAATGGAGATGCCCACCCCCCCCAACTCTTCATATGAACTTTTCCAGCCTTTAGGTTCAGGATTAGTCAACAATTTTTTTGGCTCTATATGTTAACTCTTTTTTCAGCCACCAGTTTCCAGATGCTAACATGATGCCAACCCGACTTCCCTGGGCAGACAACCCCACCAATATGTCCTGGAGCCCTGCTTCCCCAGAACCCCACCCCACTAGGAAAGAGAAAGACAGGCTGGGAGTATTGCTCGACCTGTCAACACCCATGTTCAGCGGGGAAGCAATTACAGAAGCCAGACCTTTAACCTTCTGCACCCCATAATGACCCTGGGTCCATACTCCCAGAGGGCTAAAGAATAGGAAAGCTATTAGGGGAGGGGATGGTATATGGAGTTCTGGTGGTGGGAACTGTGTGGAGTTGTACCCCTCTTATCCTGTGGTTTTGTCAGTGTTTCCTTTTTACAAATAAAAATTAAAAAAAAAAAAAAGAATCACTGTGGACCAGTAGTGTCAGGGGGAGGTCGTCCCCAGCACCCACTCTAGGCATGGCTTTGGTTTCACCCACACTTTATAAGAAATAGAACATTTGCCCACAGATTTTACTTTGCTCGGGTGTCTTAATGATCATCCCCCGGTGCCTCTGATAGACTTAAACATAATAGAAACCAATTTTGACTCTAATTCGATGTTCTCTGTAGGAGAGGGTGACTGAAGTTTAATTACAATTCTTTTTTATACAAAATGTGTATGCTTTCTTCAGCGTTTGATGTGATTCCTCCAAAATTTCCATCTCAAAATCACCTTCAGTGGAACAGTCACAGGCAGCCCAGTTAATTATAATGGAATGTGATGGTTTGCGGCTGTATTCCAAACAGAACATCATGGCATCTACAAAAATAAGCTTCTGAAAAACGAATAAGCCAAGGGCCTTTGTGCTGGCTCAGATGACTTTTATTTTATGTTGCTCCCCCTTATGTAAATATACTGAAGGAGGACTAATGAAAAAATGGCAGTTATACAGTTTTTTCCCTTCTATGGAGGTGACTTCACTGGCCTTAATCTTCTCCCCCAGGTCTGTCTAGCCAGGGATAAAAGCGGGTTTCTTGGAAACCTGTAACTTCAGGACATATCCTAGTACATGATGGATTTAAACTGTGTCTGGTGTTACTTTTTTATTATTTATAAAAAGGAAACATTGACTAAACCATAGGATAAGAGGGGTACAACTTCACACAATCACCACCACCAGAACTCTGTATCCCATCCCCTCCCCCAATAGCTTTCCTATTATTAAACCCTCTGGGAGTATGGATCCAAGATCATTGTGGGATGCAGAAGGTTGAAGGTCTGGCTTCTGTAATTGCTTCCCCGCTGAACATGGGCATTGACAGGTCGATCCATACTCCCAGCCTGTCTTTCTTTTTGCCTAGCAGGGAAGGGTTCTGGGAGTGGAGCTCTGGGACACATTGGTGGGGTTGTCTGTGCAGGGAAGTTTGGTCGGCATCATGCTAGCATCTGGAACCTGGTGGCTGAAAAGAGAGTTAACATATAAAGCCAAACAAATTGTTGACCAATCATGAACCTAAAGGCTGGAATAGTGCAGATGAAGAGTTAGGGGGCTCTCCATTTTGTAGATAACCAGTAGGTATATTTTAGTTATATTCCGAAGGGCCTGTAGCTATACTAGTGTTTTTTTTTTTTTTTTTCCTGAGCTTGAAATCTGATATACAGGTAGATCCACGTTATTGTCTGGGGAGATGATGCCATGGCTGGGAAAAGGACCAGAAAGCTGGATCAGGGAAGAGAGTAGCTCCCTAATATGGGAAAGGTGTATAAATAGTGTTGACAGTAAACCCCATTGATTTGATCTGATCTGGGGCCCATATTCAGCTTAGGAGCCTATGTGACCTCTGTATCCCTGTAGATCTGAGCTCACATTCTGTGGTCATAAGTAGGAACACTCCAAGCTGCCCCAATATTAGGACCCATCTTCCTCAGGTGCAGCAAAGTGTATTGTCCATCCTCCCTTTGGAGGATGGAACATTCTCTACCATTATTGATCCAAGTTGAGGGCAAGGTTCTATAGGGATCCACAAAGGGGTGTATTGTGTTGTTCCTGCTAGGAATGACTGGTAACAATGGAGAAAGGGATTTATTCGAGGTCTAGGACCATCATGTCTGTTTGGGAATCTCAGGACTCCCTGATTAGGTCCCCAGCTGATGGGGTGGCCTGATAGTGACTAAAGAGTCATCATAAAAGTATGCCAGTCTCTTGCCCTTATTCAGCTTTTGCAGTCCTTGCTTTGATGAAGTTAGATTTAGAGTGAGTGAGAGAACTAATAGGAAGTAGGTGAAGAGGGTATCTAAGTCTAAGTAAACACTATTTCATTATGAACTTTATACTGACTCACTATAGACTATTGTGTACTTTTACTTTCAGGTATATATTTTGCCCTAATTATGGATACATGTGAACATAAACTCTTCTTACGGGACCTGGTCTATATCTAGGTTTTGGGATTTTGTTCAGAAGTGAACCTGCTGGAATGGAATTAGAGAATACGATGAAAGAAAAGGTCTCACCTGAGTAATGAGGTTGAAGGGTTGACATTCCATGCCTGACATCTCTGAACAGTCTAAAGTGAAGCATGCTGAGGTTTGGTATGAATTGAGAGTAGCATGAAGTAAAGTGATCCCCACCCTAGAGGTTCCAGGACTGGGGGAAATAGAGGCTCTAAAGAGGAAGTGGGAGTTTCCTGCTGTCTTAGGGTTTAAGAAGACAATAGTTATTGCTATAATAACATTATTTGGCAATTGGGTTAACTTTGAAATATCCCGTTTTTGGATTTTCTGTATCACACACAACATCACCATAATTTATTACTTTAACATTATTTGTATATAGCTGTGCCACTGGTTGCTTCTGTTTTCCCTGGTCTAAGCTTTTAAGAGAGTCAACTTCTTCTTCTAGCGTTTGCCCAAGAGAGTCAACATATCAAAGACTCAGCCTATGTATTAAAAACACTCAGTCTGTGACATAAAAGGTTAGAGACATTCAATCAATTGTTCCCCTCTCATATTAATTAAATTAATTTAATTAATTTAATTAATTTAATTAGTCATATAATTAATTAAATTAATTATATGACTACAAATTGATAGGAGTGTACCTAAACACCATTCCCACCACCAAAAGACTGTCTCTCACCTCTCCCACTTCTCCATGAAGCATCCACCCTCACCCTCAACTCAGGGTTTTTACTTTGGTGCCCTACTACAAATTCAGTCAAATCCTTCTTTGAGTTTCCCTTTCTGTTATTCTTTCTCAACTGCTGTTTATGAGTTGGATCATTCCATACTTATCTTTATCTTTCCCTGTGAATTGTATGCTTCAGATATGTGTATGTGTGTGGGGGGGTAGAAGTTATGATTTGGATGATTTGAAGTTTTCCCTTCAAAGAAAATAGCATAAAAATTAATAGCAAGGGTAAAGAAGGTATTTATCTGAATGGATAGTCAGTGATTCCAGACACATGATAAGGATAGAAACATATAACCTCTTAGGAAATGGATGGAATTCTGCTTACTGGAATTGACATGGTAGAAGAAGAATACACACATATGAAAATATTTTGATTCAAGAGATACTCTTTGCCCTAATCCAACTTTCTAGCCCTATTCTCAACTCTGACATCATCTTCTCAAACAATATTTTTGCCCAACTCCATGTTAGCTATCAAATTCAAGCAAAAACTATGATAGTCATAGACCTCTAAGATCATACCTAAAATAGACTTCCTCATGTCTTTCCACTGTAAGATCTCTATTCTCATCTGCTCTGTTCCTACTTTTTGGTTCCTGTTCATTAAACATTTTGTCATGGTTTATATTTTGCCAACTTTCAGCCATCAAGTTTCAGATGCTATCATGATTCCATCCTAACTTCCCTGGGCAGGTAGCCTCACCAGTGTATCCCAGAACCTCACCTCTCCAGAGTCCTATGCTACTAGGGAAAGATAGAAACAGGTGGGGGCTATGGATCAACCTGCCATTGCCCATGTCCAGCAAAGAAGCAACTACAGAAGCCAGAACTTCCAACTTCTACACCCCCAAAACAATTTTGGTCCATAGTCCCAGCAGGGAGAAATGAGAGGGAACATGACCAGAGGGCTCTGAATTCCAACTCCATCAGGACACATAGAGAGAAGAGGAAAAAGAAGTACATTTGGAAGTAGTAATAGATGTAGGTGTGACTTGGAAAGGAAGAGAAGACGGGCCCATGGATGAAAATCGACAAACATATACAAATATAGGCAGTTATAGAAATAATAGTTAACCCATATTTGCAAACTTAGGAGAACTGCTATAGCTTCCAGTGGAGGTAATGGGGATATAGAATTCTGGTGGTGGGGGCAGTGTGGAATTATACCCTTTTTATCTTATAATTAATTACTAATAATTTTTTTAAGAAATGTAGTAAAATAAATAATGATGAGTTACTTAGAGCTGAATTTTAAATCTTTCACATGGTGTGCTTGAGTGATAGGAACTAATAGGCTGCCTAAGATGAGTCTAGTTAATCTGCAAGCTTTTGCTCTATTGAGTGATGTCATGAATTGTTCACTAAAGATAATTTTTTTAGGAAAATTGAGGAAAGGCTAAGCACTAATTAGATGCATTTCCTACCCCATCCCTTTCTCTAATTGCACTGTCTTATCTCTATATATACGTCAAATGAATGTCTTAAATCTCCCACTTCATTGGTTACCATATCAGTACCTGTCTGAGAGACTCACGTAAGTCAAAGTGGCTAGTACGGTGCATGAATAAATAAAGGTCATTTAGGACTTTGGTTCTATTGCTAGAAGTGGACACAGAAAAAAATTCTTTTTCCTTTGTGCTTCTATGAAGATACTGAATCACATGCATAGACACCCAAGTTTAAGCCCCTAGTCCGTACCTTCAGGGGAAAAGGTTCAGGAGTGGCAGAGCAGTGCTACAAGTGTGTCTCCCTCTTTCTCTATAAAAAAAAAATGACCACCAAGAGCAGTGAAGGCACAGAGCACTAGCAATATATTTGATTGGAAAAAATCATTCATATATATATAGATATATAGATATAGATATATAATTTTTTATAAATGTGGCTAAATCCCAAGGAAGTACTAATGTCATTTTCTTTTTCTCACTAGGATCAAAGGAAAGAGTAAACTTGCTAGGTTAAAATAGCAGCCGAGGAGGCCTCTTCAAATATAACTCTGGAAGAAGTCTTTTGGGGCAACACACGAGAATGGAAGTGAGAGCTATAAAATAAAGTCAAATTACACAATAGTGCTGAATGTTGGTTTGAAAAATTCAATGATAGATGAGTAGGTCAAATTATATTTTGACAAGCTCCTGGCTTTATTTTGATAGAGCAAAACCCAGAGTTTGCCCTAAATTGAAGTTTGGGGTTTTTTTTGTTAGTTTTTACTTTATGAATTTTTATGATAACAACATAGCATCATAAAGTAAAATAATAGTGATAATTCTAATTGTAATAAAGTTACTATGGAATATTCATAACCCTTTACATTTTACAAGGAATATATACATCATATACATAATATATGACAGTAGAGAGTTGGGTGGTAGCACAGTGGGTTAAGCACAGGTGGCACAAAGCACAAGGACTGGCTTAAGGATCTCAGGTGGAGCCCCCAGCTCTTCACCTGCAGGGGAGTCGCTTTGGTGAAGCATGTCTGCAGGTGTCTGTCTTTCTCTCCCCCTCTGTCTTCCCCTCCTCTCTCGTTTTCTCTCTGTCCTATCCAACAACGATGACATCAATAACAACAACAATAACTACAACAACAATGAAAAACAAGGACAGGAAAAGGGAAAATAAATAAATATTTTTAAATATATATATGTGACAGTATATTTATATATTTAGAGACAGACTCATGTATTACATGGGATTTTAAAGTAGTATGAAAATACATATTTTTAAATGTAATATATCCTAGCAGATGTCTATATCTAATTTTGGATCCTAGCTTTACAAGGACTGTAATTTTTTTTCAGTAAATGGGCCATAATTTAATTTAATCTTCCAAACTCTATAAAGAAAACTCATATGATATATTCACATTAAGTAGACTAATTAGATTACATTAATATGATTATAATGAATGTAGATAGAAGCATGTAGATGCGTTGTTTCCTACTTTAAATAGTCCTTTAGAAAGTTCCCACTCAATTTATAACTTGAACTGTTGCAGTTACAGTTATGAAGTATTAAAAATAAGATGCAAATTATTTCCCCCTTCCCCTTCCCCACTTAGATGGAAGTAAATTATTCTAGTAATAATTGTTTGGAGGGCTATCAGGAAGCACCTTGCTTAGCTAACGTAGTGATGTAGTTTTGCTTATTCGCCCCCTTTGTCTGTTCTTCTGGCATGTCAAAGGGTTTTCCCTGGAAGAGAACGACCAGTTCAGACATGAGAACAGTACAGGCTTACAGAGCTAAACGGGCTCCCCAAACACCTCACCCTTTGGCCTGGCTTTTTTATAATAGCGATTTATCTGGGGGCCAGGTGGTGGCTCACCTGGTTGAGCGCACATGTTACAGTGCTCAAGGACCTGGGTTCGAGCCCCCAGTCCCCACCTGAGGAGGGAAAGCAGGGCTGTAGGTGTCTCTCTGTCTCTCTCCTATATCTCCCCCTCATCTCTCAATTTCTGGCTGTCTCTATCCAATAAATACAGATAATTTAAAAAAAAAGATAAATAACTTTATAAAAGAGAAAGAGATTTCTTTTCCCTCTGGGACCCTGGAGATTTAGTGAGTAAGAGAATTTCACCAAAACACAGACACTCCTAGGAGAAGTAACATGTTATAGGTAATCTGCCACTGTTTTCTTACCAACCAGTCAACTACAACAGTGCAAGAAGAAAGGAGAAACCAGACAGATTTTAGCAGTGGAAGAGAAGAATAATAGACTAAGGGGCCCTGGAGCAACAAAGCTCAACACAAATGTTTTTTCGAGACAACTGTCTTGTCTGAACAGTCTTAGATTTTTCCAGGGACCAGGTGAGGCTCAGTGATAGAGCGTGTACTTCAGTATGTCTGAAAACCTAGGTTCAGTCTCAAACACTACATAAATAAGAAAAACAAAAAATAAAGAGAATCTCCTACATGGCAAAGTAGCGCCTCTTTCTATCTTTCTCTCTGTCCCTATCTCTCTCAAGCACACAAAAGTTTTTAACTAATACACATTAACTACTCAAGTAGATAGTAAAACAACAGCTCTAAAATTTACAATGGGAAAATAGTCTTTTTTCCACTAGGGTTATACGAGGTGCTTGCATGATTTCATTGGACCTGGTGGCCTGCTTTCTTTCTATTTTTCTTTATAGATACAGAGAGAAGTAGAGAGGGAGAGAGAAACACCTGCAGTACTGTGGCAATGGTTGTGAAGCCCCCTCCCCCAATTACACAGGTGGGGACAGGGGACTCAAACCCAAGTCTTCTCACATGATTATATGTGCACTCTACCAGGTGAACCACCACCAGGCCTCGAGAAAGCAATTTACTATGAAATTTTGCATATACTAAACAGCCTCATGAACATTTACTTCTTTCTGTACTTCCTTTTTCTTGCTTCTATTCCCTGCTTAAGAATTCCTCAGGGAGTCGGGCTGTAGCGCAACGGGTTAAGCGCAGGTGGCACAAAGCACAAGGACGGGCATAAGGATCCCAGTTCGAACCCCGGCTCCCCACCTGCAGGGGAGTTGCTTCACAGGCGGTGAAGCAGGTCTGCAGGTGTCTATCTTTCTCTCCTCCTCTCTGTCTTCCCCTCCTCTCTCCATTTCTCTCTGTCCTATCCAACAATGACAACAACAATAATAACTACAACAATAAAACAACAAGGGCAACAAAAGGGAATAAATAAACTAAATAAATTTTTTAAAAATTTTAAAAAAAGAAATCCTCAGTCTTAGAAATAATCTTTTCCCTGAGGTAGCCTACCCAGTAGAGTGTAGAACATCATTGCTATGCTCAGGGTCCTGGATTTGAGCTCTGGCGCCACATAGTATATCCACTGTCTCCTTCTCTGGATCTCACCATCTATATAGAAATGAGAAATAAACAGTGCCCAATGGTAGCAGTGAAATTACCAGGTGCAAAGCCCTAATGAAGTAGTCTAGACAAGTACTACTACTACCAAACAACAGCAATAGTAAAATTAATTAAAACTTTCTCATGCTAAGGCTTTTCAACTCACATTCATGTTTAGATGAGTCATACCAGGAGTGTAATATACCTCTTAGCCAAAGTTACTGCTGCTCTAAGCCTCTTCATGTTAATATGCTGGCTGATAACGATACATATTTCAAAATATGTCCAGCTCTGGAGAGGTCATAAGTAACCAATGACATATAAAAAGGAAATTCATTTTGTATTAAATAGGTCTTATATTTTATCTTCTAGAATACAGTAGCTCCCAATGCCTGTTGGTAGAAACAAATGTAGTTATGAGATTGATTCCTAATTTTCATGGTAACAATGGTAACAACTAACTGAGGGCTTACTGGTGCAAAGCCTCGTCCTGTCAGTAAGTACTGTGTGTCTTTCACTTATTCCATCCTCAAAGCAATCACGGGAAGTAGGTCTTCTCATTGTCACCATTTTCCTAAGGAAGCAGAGAGGAAGTAATTAACCTCAAGTCACAAGTGGTAGAGCTGGGTTCTATCGAGGCTGCCTAGCTCCAGCACTCATATGCTCAAGAGTGAGGGGCACTGAAGGAACTCTAGGAGCAGACTGTCTTTGCTCTTAAAAGAAAGAAAGAGCATTCTGCTGCGATACATATCATCCAGAGCGTTATTCCATGTTAGGCGAATACGTCACTGTATATCTTACCATATATCTTATGTGCTACTGTTCAATAAGGAGTCTTACCACAGATTGTAAAGTGCATGCATTTGAGCTGAGGATTATTTGAGGAACTGACCTCTGAAGGGAATCTGAAATCGTATTTGAAAATCCTTTGTGGAGAGGTCTCTAGTGATTGATTTTGTAATTTACATAACACAGATATGCAAAGCAAATTGGTTTAATTTCAGGTGTGAAAATGCTCTGGGAATTGGTAGCTTTTCCTTGATGTAGCAAATATTTCGATCACTGTGTCTACAGTTTCCAATCACATCTCTACTTTCACAAGCAGAGATTTTATTTTATAATACCAATAAGGTGTAATTACATCAGAGGTGTTATTAAAAAATTAGTTTGTGTGGCAGACGGCTATGGAGAATTTAATTCCCATGTATACCAGCATGCAGAATTTGTATTTGTTTACTTTTGCAGAACTGGGACCTTGTGCATGCATGATTTCACTGCTCCAGATAATTTTTTTATTCAGGTAGAAAGAGAGAGAGAGAGAGAGGAGAGGGAGAGAGAGAGACAGAGAGAGGGAGAGAGAGGTAGAGGTAGCATAACACTCACAGCATTAGAACATCCCCTCCTGATGCCATAACACTCCCATGGGGGTCAGGGTTGGAACCTGGACTGGGCATGGTAACACTCATGCTCTACCTGGTGAGTGGTCTCTCCACCCAGAACACAGAATTTTAGACAGAAATGTGAAACAATTCTAAAAGTTGGGTAGTCCAAAGAGAAGAGAAGCAACCAGTGGCACAGCTATATACAAATAATGTTAAAGTAATAAATTATGGTGATGTTGTGTATGATACAGAAAATCCTAAAAGGGATATTTCAAAGTTAACCCAATTACCAAATTAATGTGATTATAGCAATAACTATCTATTGCCTTCTTAAACCCTAAGACAGCAGGTACCTTCTGCTTCCTCTTTAGAGACTATATTTCCCCCAGTCCTGAAACATGTAGGGTGGGTTTCACTTTCCTGCATGCTTCTCACAATTCATAATAAATGATATTGCATCTGCCAATCCCAACTTAATCAACTCAACGAGTACCACCTCAGCATGCTTCACTTCACACTGTGTCCAGAGATGTCAGGCATGGAATGTCAACCCTTCACCCTCATTACTAGGGTGAGACCTTGCCTTTCATAGCATTCTCTAAATCCATTTCAGGTCATTCACTTCCTAACAAAGTCTGAAAACCTAGATAAAGACCAGGTCCCATGAGATAGGGCATATGTTCACATGTATCCACAAATTAGGGCAAAATATATACCTGAAAGCAAAAATACACAATAGTCTGCAGTGAGTCAGTATAAAGTTCATAATGAAATAGTGTCTACTTAGACTTAGAAACACTCCTCACCTACTTCCTACTACACATCCCTCATTCACTCCCAAGCTATCCTTCTCAAAGCAAGGACTGCAAAAGCTGAATAAGGGCAAGAGACTGGCATACTTTTATGATGATTCTTTAGCCACCCCATCAGCTAGGGCCCTATTTGGGGAGTCCTGAGATTCCCAAAGAGACTTGATGGTCCTAGACCTCAAATAAATCCCTCTCTCCATTGTTACCAGTCATTTCTATCAGGAACAACAAAACATACCCCTTTGTGAGCCCCCATAGGACATTGCCCTCAACATGGATCAACAATGGTAGAGAATGTTCCATCTTCTGAAGGGAGGATAGACAACATATTCTAGGCTACACCTGAGGAAGATGGGTCTATATTGGGGCAGCTTGGAATGTTCCTACTGATGACCACAGAATGTGAGGTCAGATCTATAGGGATGCAGAGGTCACATAGGCTCCTAAGCTGAATATGGGCCCTAGGTCACATCAAATTGATGGGGTTTATGGTCAACAATATTTATACACTTTTCCCATATTTGGGAGCTATTCTCTTCCCAGATCCCACTTTCTGGTCCTTTTTCCAGCCAAGACATCATCTCCCCAGATAATAAGTAGGATCCACCTGCATATCAGATTTCAGGCTCCAGGAAAAAAAACTAATATAGCTATAGGCCCTTTGGAATATAACTAAAATAGGCCTACTAGCTATTTATAGAACGGAGACCCCCCCCCCAACTCTTCATCTGCACAACTCCAGCCTTTAGGTTCATAATTAGCCAACAACTTGTTTGGCTTTGTATGTTAACTCTCTTTTCAGCCACCAGGATCCAGATGCTAGCATGATGCCAACCAGACATCCCTGGACAGACGACCCCCACCAATGTGTCCTGGAGCTCTGATTCCCAGAACCCCATGCCACTAGGGAAAGAGAGAGTCAGGCTGGGAGCATGGATTTTCCTGCCAATGCTCATGTTCAGTGGTGAAGCAATTACAGAAGCTGGACCTTCCACCATCTGCATCCCACAATGACCTTGGACCCATACTCTCAAAGGGTTAAAGAAGAGGAAAACTTACTATAGCAACAAAAACAATAAAATATCTAGGAGTAAATCTAACCAAAGAAGTGAAAGACTTGTATACTGAAAATTATGAGTCACTACTCAAAGAAATTGAAAAAGACACAAAAAAGTGGAAAGATATTCCATGTTCATGGGTTGGAAGAATTAACATCATCAAAATGAATATATTACCCAGAGCCATCTACAAATTTAATGCTATCCCCATCAAGATCCCAAGCACATTTTTAGGAGAATAGAAAAAATGCTACAAATGTTTATCTGGAACCAGAAAAGACCTAGAATTGCCAAAACAATCTTGAGAAAAAAGAACAGAACTGGAGGCATCATACTCCCAGATTTCGAACTGTATTATAGGGCCATTGTCATCAAAACTGCTTGGTACTGGAACATGAACAGACACACTGACCAGTGGAATAGAATTGAGAGCCCAGAAATGAGGCCCCACACCTATGGACATCTAATCTTTGACAAAGGTGCCCAGACTATTAAATGGGGAAAGCAGAGTCTCTTCAACAAATGGTATTGGAAACAATAGGTTGAAACATGCAGAAGAATGAAACTGAATCACTGTATTTCACCAAATACAAAAGTAAATTCCAAGTGGATCAAGGACTTGGATGTTAGACCACAAACTATCAGATACTTAGAGGAAAATATTGGCAGAACTTTTTTCCGCATAAATTTTAAAGACATTTTCAATGAAACAAATCCAATTTCAAAGAAGACTAAGGCAAGTATGACCCTATGGGACTACATCAAATTAAAAAGCTTCTTCACAGCAAAAGAAACCACTACCCAAACCAAGAGACCCCTCACAGAATGGGAGAAGATCTTTACATGCCATACATCAGATAAGAGTTTAATAACCAACATATATAAAGAGCTTGCCAGACTCAACAATAAGACAACAAATAACCCCATCCAAAAATGGGGGGAGGACTTGGACAGAATATTCACCACAGAAGAGATCCAAAAGGCCGAGAAACACATGAAAAAATGCTCCACTTCTCTGATTGTCAGAGAGATGCAAATAAAGACAACAACGAGCTACCACTTCACTCCTGTGAGAATGTCATACATCAGAAAAGGTAACAGCAGCAAATGCTGGAGAGGGTGTGGGGTCAAAGAAACCTTCCTACAGTGCTGGGGGGAATGTCAATTGGTCCAACCTCTGTGGAGAACAGTCTGGAGAACTCTCAGAAGGCTAGAAATGGACCTACCCTATGATCCTGCCATTCCTCTCCTGGGGATATATCCTAAGGAACCCAACACACCCATCCAAAAAGATCTGTGTACACATATGTTCTTGGCAGCACAATTTGTAATAGCCAAAACCTGGAGCAACCCAGGTGTCCAACAACAGATGAGTAGCTGAGCAAGTTGTGGTATATATACACAATGGAATACTACTCAGCTATAAAAAATGGTGACTTCACAATTTTCATCCGATCTTGGATGGACCTTGAAAAATTCATGTTAAGTGAAATAAGTCAGAAACAGAAGGATGAATATGGTATGATATCACTCTCAGGAAGAAGTTGAAAAACAAGATCAGAAACGAAAACACAAGTAGAACCTGAAATGTAATTGGCATATCGCACCAAAGTAAAAGACTCTTGGGTGGATGGGTGGGGAGAATACAGGTCCATGAAGGATGATAGATGACATAGTGGGGGTTGTATTGTTAAATGGGAAACTGGGGAATGTTATGCATGTACAAACTATTGTATTTACTGTTGAATGTAAAACAAAATTCCCCAATAAATAAAATTTAAAAAAAAGAATAGGAAAACTATCAAGGGAGAGAATGGGATATGGACTTCTGGTGGTAAGAATTGTGTAGCATTTTACCCCTCTTATCCTATGGTTTTGTCACTGTTTCCTTATTTATTTATTTATTCATTTATAAAAAGGTTTTGAGATTTTTGTTGTGAAGTGAACCACCTCGAATGGAATTAGAGAATCCTATGAAAGATCTCACCCAAGTAATGAGGCTGAAGGGTAGACATTTTATGCCTGACATCTCTGGACACAGTCTAAAGTGAAGCATACTGAGGTGGTACTCGTTGCGTTGATTAGGTTGGGATTGGCAGATGCGATATTTGGTATGAATTGAGAGAAGCATGCACAGACCATAGGCTGAGTCTTTGATATGTTGACTCTCTTAAAAGCTTAGACCAGGTAGAACAGAAGCAATCAGTGGCACAGCTATATAAAATAATGTCAAATGACATAAATTATGGTGATGTTGTGTATGATACAGCAAATCCTAACAAAGGGATTTTCCAAATTTAACCCAATTGCCAAATAATGTGATTATAGTAATAACTACCTATTGTCTTCTTAAACCCTAAGACAATAGGAATCTCCCACTTCCTCTGTAGAGTTCCCCAGTCCTGGAACCTCTAGAGTGGGGCTCACTTTCCTGTAGTGTTTCCTTTCTATAAATAAAATAAAATAAAAAATTGGGTAGTACCAATTCTTCTGGTGTGATAATGGAGCAACAGTTTCATTACACTATTAAGAGAACATTTCATCTTTGATTTTGTCATGGGAGCTCATTCTAGAGCATATTATAGAGCAATTCTAGACACTACATAGACCTTTGCTTTTGCTCTGGTTTTGCCACCAGGGTTATCCCTGAGACTCAGAACCTGCATGATGAATCCACTGCTCCCAGTGACCATTTCTTCATTTTTTTCTTTTCTTTAATTTTTTTCATTTGTTAGGGTGGAGAGAAATTGGGTGGGTGGTTAGGGTGAGAGAGAGACACTTGATACACTGTTTCTCCACTCATAAAACCAATCCCTTGCAAGTGGGGATCAAGAGCTTGAAGTTGGACCCTTGCCATCTTGTAACATGTGTGCTCAACCAGGTACACCACTGCCCAGTCCTCTGCAATGGACACTTAAAGAATGTATTTGCAACTCTGCAGTGGTGTCTTAGTGTTGTCATAAGAAATGGTCACAAATTGAGTGGTAATAACAAAACTCAGTAGAATTATATATTTCTAGAAGTCCAAAATAAAACTCACTGGACTAAATTCAAGATCTTAGCAGAGCTAATTCCTGCTGCAGGTCCCAGGGGATAATTCAGTCTCTGCTTTCTTCCATCTTCTAGAAACTCCTTGTGTCCTTTGACTAAGGTTATACTACTTCAACTTCTGCTTAGATATTGTTTTTTTTTTTTTTCTTCATTTTGAGCCTCCTGTCTCCCTTTAAAAAGACCATTATGATTTATTGGGTGCACCCAGATATTTTAGAACAATCCCTCATCATAAAATCCCTTCCACTATATAAGGTGATATAGTCCTGGCTTCAGGGGCTTCAAGTGCTAACAAATTTACTAGTTATTTTTTACTTACTGCAAATCCTTTCCTTTGCATTGTGTTGACTCCAGCTTAATAATTCCAGTCTCTCTCTCTCTTTCTTTCTTTCTTTCTTCTTTCATTGCTACTAGGGTTATTGCTGAGGCTCAGTGACCACACAACAACTTCATCACTCCCCCTGGCCATTTTTTTCTATCTTTTTTATTAGATAGGAAAGAGAGAAATTGAGCAGGGAGGGTTAGATCTAGAGGGAGAGAGACAGAAAGAGAGAGAGGCCTGCAGCACTGACTTCACCATTCCTGAAACTCCCTCCTTGCAGGTGGGAAGCGGGGACTCAAAACTCAGTCCCTGCCCATAGTAAGATGGCCAATCAACAGAGTGTATCACTGCCTGGACCTTATGTCCAGTCTTTCATTCTCAAGTATTACACACTATTAATATGAGCCACATGAATAAGATTATTTTTTGAAATATAAGCTATTCAGACCAGTCCCTACATTTGTACAGAAGTATATAGAATGTCCAGTAGCTAGAATCAACTTCTTCCACTGTACGTCCTTATCCTCCTTGTAGCTACTTTCTACAGCCAAGAATGGGAAGAACAGACAGACCCCTTTTAAAATTTACAACAGTACAAAATACTTTAACTGTTTGGCATCCATCTTCCCTTCTCAAGAGACCTCATGTTCAGACATTCATTTAATTTTAACAGTACTTCCCAGCTGAAAGACTTTGAATACGCATAAGCTGCCATAAAGTACAGCAGGGTTTCAGTGTTGAATAAAAAGCAAATGAGAAAGTTTAATTAATATATCGCCCAAATGACAGAATGACGGGAAGCTGTGTGGTTGAGTGTGAGCCTGGAGAGCTAGTGAAGGAAGAGCAGCTACAAAGTCACTGAGCTATCAGAATAGACTTGGGTATGTTGCTGGCTTATGCCACCTGCATGTCCATTAATAAAAACCTTAAGCCCAACTGACTTTTTTTTCCACCATGAAAGTACATTGGTAAAAAAATACATAAATAATAAGCAATCTTGTTTATTCACAGAAGAGCATCCTATGACAATGAGAGAAGCTTCACAAAGGCACACTATGGCACAGAATAGGAACTCTGTTTTTCCCCTTGCCAGAAAAGACATTTTTACAAATAAAGTAAAATAAAGAACTTGGATATTTTTACCTAGTCTTCAGGTACGAAGGGTGTTTTGACTTGTTTTGGGAGGTGATGACTGTGTTGTGAATTCTAAAGGATATTTTTGGGAAGAATAAAAGGATGTGCCTATTATTACCCAGAAAGTAGGAGAAAGGGGGTGCTAGGTGAATTAGTGGGCTTTCGAGTCCCTCTTTCTAACTATTGTTCTAAGAAATGAACAGTTGTGAGACTGGGGAGGAGTAAGATCTTACTGATATTCACAAATGTTGAGAAGAAATCAGGGATGATTGAATAATGCACACAATTATGTGGCATGTACTTGATGTTCAAAGAGATGATAATAGACCTTGAATGAAGAGTTCATATTTTGATTAGATGAATAACTATATTTTCTCATGATGAATTTTAAAACTTCACTCAGTGTGTTGCATGCTTATCTTGTCTTGGCCCTTCAGCTTTCTCCTAAGTCAACTAAAACTAAGACCTACTTTCTGGGGCTTGTACCCCCTCTGGGTGGTAGTTTCTTCTGCTGTGCAAAAACTCTTCAATATTATACAATACCATTGGTTTATTTTTGCTTTTGCTTCAGAAGTTGAGAAATAAGAACAGAAAAGAGAAAGACAAAGTAGAACTTAAACTGGAGTGGGGAGTCAGGTCCTGGTGCACTATGGTAGAGATGGATCTAGGCTAAGGATGAGAGTGTCTTGCAGAAAATTGAGAAATTTTGCACATGTATCAAAACTGTATTTACTGTAAAACATTAATCCCACCAATAAAACAAGCAAGTTAAGTCCCCCCACCAAAGAGAGAGGGGGTGGTGGAGAGGGAGAGGGAGAGTGAGATAGAGAGAGAGAAGCAAGAATGTATCCATACATTATTGTGGTTCTTATAAGTAGGAAGGAAGGAGAGGTGGGAGAGAGAGAGCAGAACACTCTTCAGCTCTAGTGTTATATGTTGCCAACAATTCAGCTGAGACCTCTGGGCCTCAGGCCTGAAAGCTGATGTTCTAACAGGTAGAATATCTTGCAGACCCCCAAATAAACTTACAAAAAATAAGGCAAGTATTAAAACCAGAACAACATAAAATTAATAATGAATTAAAGGAAAGGAAGAGCAAAGAGCTAGAAGGAAGCATGTTCTCCATGTTCCCTTGCAAGAAGTTCATTAGTGCCATTTGAAATGTAATGTACAAAACAGGCAAAGACTATGTTTTTGGTTTGTGTGTGGATCTACTCTGTCATCCTGCAAGAGCCTGATAAGCAAGATGAGGGAAAATGTGGAGTGAAACTTTAATTACAGTCTATTGCAGCATACCCAAGAACTCTCAGGTGAGGAGGCAGGAGGAGGAGAGAGGGGACCAGGGACCCAATGTATACAGTGGGGGCAGGTGGCAGGTTAGTGGAGGGGCTGTTGTGCTGATACCAGGTCATAGAAAGTTATGATGATACTTTTTTTGAAGATAAGTAACTAGGGTCCAGTTGGTGGCTCACCCAGTAAAGTACACACAGAATTCGGGTTCAGGTCCCTGAATTAGCCCCATTTGCAGAGGCAAAGATTCACACATGGTCAAGAAGTGCTGCAGGGGTCCCTCCTTCACCCTGTCTCTCACCCTCTATAAAAAATGGCCTTGGGGGACAGTGGAGTCATGCAGGCCCTGACCCTAGTAACAGCTCTGGCACAGATAGGTAAATAGATAAGAGAGAAAAGAAAGGTGGTGCATTCTGTTCTGGATTCATTGCTTTTGAGATGGGAATGGAATTTGCAGACCAAGATTCAGGTTTGGAGGGAGCCATTGACTCTGCAAAGAAGTGTGTGGAACTTAGCCAACATAAGAGGGTAATTGAAACCATCCAACTGTAAGGAAGGAAATTGCTCAGAGAGGAAAGGATGTTAGAGAACAACTAATTTTCAGAAGTCAGAGGTTGAAGGGTCAAGCAAAGGCTGAAAAGTAGTAATCATAAAGGCAACATATTCTACTTTTCCAGTGTGATTTGTGTATTTCCTATCCTTGTGACACTATACCTTGTGACATTTCTAGAAGAGAACCGGTTACACTGCATGTAGGAAGCTGAAAAGAGGGAAAATAGTAGGTGTTAAGTCACTATTTGTTGCTCAAGCGAATGTCTGTATTTTCATAGCAAAATATATTCTTGATACCTTTACATGAGTTATTTCCCAGTGTATTTGGTGGCTGCTCATATATATCAAGTTGGTATAGTTGCTATATCCACTTTTTGGTAGGACTTTATTGATTATAATTATTACCTTTGCATAATTGTAGTCAGAAAAATATTAGCCCACCCTGCCCTCATTTGAGGAACGTTGGACCAGTCAGGACAAATAACTGGAGATCACACACACACACACACACACACACACACACACACACACACACACTAACAATGATGCTCACACTTTTTTCTCTGCTTTTATAAACCACTAGGAAGTCAAGGTATCTCAGTGACAATAACTTGACTACAGATGTGCAATTTTCCCACAGAGAGTGGGGTGGGGGAAGTACTTTTCTTCTGTGAAGTTACTTAACATTCTGTACTACTCATAAGTTAATTTGCAATTGAGGTAACAGCATTGCTACATATGCATCTTGCATTAATGCGAATCTAACCCTAGCATTCAGGAAAATCATTTTCCATTGTTAATCTTATTTCTAGCTGGGGATTGACTGACTAGACTTGTCAACAAGGCTGGTTTTAGTGGCAGTTGAAGAGCCCTCTGCCCCCTCAAATATAGTCCTTCTTCTCTCCTATGCTCCCTGATTCTTCTGTTCTCCTTATCCTGTAAGATGGTTATTAGATTTGAGAACTATGATCCAAGCACCCTTTACAGAGAGGGCATCACTGCTTAAAATTTTTTTAATAACAAGTCATAAGCAAATTGGAAAATAGAATAATCTTCTATTTGAACATTGCATTTGGTTGACATTTGTAGGACTCATAATTAAGGGCTGTAAACAGGAACAAGTTTGATTGACTGCTATAACTCTTTGATTCTTTAACTCTCCCTCCCCCTTGCCTTTCCAAAAAGCTATTCTGCCCATTATATATTGTAAGCATTTTGCTTCTTAGTCACTTTGGCATCCTGCCCTGGTCACTGGCAGTTCACAGGGATTTACAGAAGTGAGAAGGAGACAAATAGTCACTATCAGGAAAGCTATATTCCAGATAAGGGAAGGGATAAAGACAAAGTAATCATAGAGCACCAAGAATAAGTGAACCATGTTGTTGAGGTGGTCTGGTGTCAGGCTGCACCTCGGAGAAGAGAGCGGACGTCCAGAGCAAAGGGGTTCACAGATCTTTATTATAGGATGGTGGGGGAGGTTTGGTTCAGACCACGTGGGGCCAGCCAGCAATGGCCGACCCCGGGGGAGAGCAGGGAGCGAGACCTCAGAGAGGGAGAGCCGAGAGCCCAGAGAGAGCGAGGGGAGGGGTGAGGGGGCCTTTTATTGGGCGACAACCAGGGGTGCCGTGTAGGGCCAGGATTGGTTGAAAGGGGGCACTCTAGGATTTAGTGGGGCATAGAAAAACCTGGGGGCGGAGACTGCATCAGAATAAGTCCTCAGCAACAGAACCAGAAAAGTACGTAATCACATAAAATAAAAAGAATAAAGGGGAATGCTGAGGAGACAGCAAAATGGTCCTGCAAAAGATTTGCATGCCTCAGGTCCTGAGGTTTAAGGTACCACCATAAGCCAGAGCACCACCATAAGCCAGAGCTCAGCAAGAGGAAAAAAATCAGTGTTTCCTTCCTTTGAGAAGACCACATCCAAAATTATCCTTTGGGGAGGAGACTTTATCAGAACCACAAGACTCAGATAAGCAGCAGACAGTATAAGAACTCCCAGGGAGAACAAAGCAAATAGCTCACTTGGATAGTGTTCTTCTTTGCCATATCTGCAACTCAAGCTTGAGCCCGGCCCCAACGAAGGAAGCTTCAGTGATGTGGTCTCTTTCACTTTCTCTCTACCTCTCTATCTCTATCTGGATAATCAAATAAATTAAAAGAAAGAAGCCAAGAAGCCCAGGAAGGGAGTTGGGTGGTAGCGCAACAGGTTTAGTGCACATGGAAGTGAAGCACAAGGACCAATGTAAGGATCCCGGTTCGAGCCTGCGGCTCCCCACCTGCAGGGGAGTCGCTTCACAGGTAGTGAAGCAGGTCTGCAGGTGTCTTTCTCTCCCACTTTCTGTTTTCCTCTTCTCTCTCCATTTCTCTCTGTCCAATCTAACAAGGATGACATCAAAAACAACAACAATAATAACTACAATAAAAATAATAATAAAAAAGAAGCCCCAGGGAATCCCACACCTAACATTAGTTTATGCCTGCTGTCTTTTCAACCATAATAATACCCCTTTGTTTTATAGGACACTGATAGACCTGTACATATATTTGACATGTTCATTACTCAAGGACATTAATCCATTATGGAAATTGTGAACACTGTTGTCACTTGAGTTTAAACACCAACTAACAGATGCTATGAAAACAAGTGATTTTAAGAAGTCATTGTGCAGTGGACTTTTCACAGATCAAGGTGAGTCCATTGTGTTTAATAAAAATAAATGCTGTTTAAAATTGTATTGCCGGGCTGGCTCGCTGGCTCATTGGGACAGTGTGGTGCTGTGTGGCCATGTGGGCAAACTTGGCTTGAGCCTAGCCCCCACTGCAGTAATGGAAGTTTTGGTGCTATGCTCTTTTTCACTTTTTCTTTCTCTCTGATTTTATATTTTTAAAAAGAGGGGGAGGCCTAGGGAAGTCAAATTATAAATGACAATGAACACCTCTCCAAAGTAGAAAGAAAATGTGTGAACAAGACCAAAATTTCATCTCCTCAAAAAATTAACATACACCTAAGTTCCACTATGTTATTTATTTATTTATTTATTTATTTTTACCACAAGGGTTATCATTGAGGATCTGTGCCTATACAACTCCACTGTCCCTGGCTGACTTTATTTTTTAACTTAGAGGATGAGAGACAGAAAGGGAGACACAGAGGAGAGACACCAGAGCACAGCACCACAGAGTGACCGGGGCTTAGCCTCATGTCCTCACACATGGCAACGTAAGCACTCTAGCATTGGGTGAGCTGTTTCCCTGCCCCACTAATTTTTTTTTTACTTTTATTTTCACATAAAAAGAGTGAGACAGAGGGGGCCAGGCAGTAGTACAGTGGGTTAAGCACACATGGCCAAGGCACAAGGACCAGCATAAGGATCCAGCTTTGAGCACCTGGCTCCCCACCAGCAGGGGTGCTGCTTCACAGGCAGTGAAGCAGGTCTGCAGGTGTCTGTCTCTCCCCCTCTCTGTCTTCCCCTTCGCTCTCGATTTCTCTCTGTCCTATCCAACAACAACAGCAGTAACAACAATAACAATAAAAACAACAAGGGCAACGAAAATGGGGAAAATGGCCTCCAGGAGCAGAGGATTTATGGTGCAGGCACCAAGCTTCAGCAATAATCCTGGAAGCAAAAAAAAAAAAAAAAAAAGTGAGACTGAGAGGCAGGGGAGGAAACCACAGCATAGGAGCTTTCTTCTATCCAGTGGGTGCTAGGCTTGGACCTTAGTCACGCACAGGGCAAAACCAGCAGCAGCACATTCTAGTTATTTTACCAGCTCTACACTAAACCCTATTAAAAGTCTTACTTGTGTGCTCTAAATCCCTGTGGTGGAACAGGATGATGGTTTGATGAGGAGTAAAAGGTACCAGTAGCTCTCTTGGAGAAATACAGAAAATGTACCCTTGTGATTAAGACAATTCTATTAATCAGTGTTCCCTCAATAATGTGATATTGAAATAAAATAAAAATAAAAGGAGAAAGATTTAAATCTTAATTCAAAGATTTAAAGTAGCAGGGGTTGGCTTAAAGAAAATTTCTAAAGGACTAATATTAAAATATGAATGTGAATTTTTATGTCACAAGTGCATAGGTCTTAAAGAAATGCATGTGCATGGTCCGGGAAATGGCACAGTGGATAAAGTGCTGGACTCTCAAGCATGAGGTCCTGAGTTCAATCCCCAGAAGCACATGTACCAGAGTGATGTCTGACTCTTTCTTTCCTCCTATCTTTCTCATTAATAAATAAAATATTTTTGGGGTTGGGCGGTGGTGCAGTGGGTTAAATGCATGTGGCGAAAAGCGCAGGGACAGGCGTAAGGATCCCGGTTCGAGCCCCCGGCTCCCTACCTGCAGAGGAGTTTCTTCACAGGCTAAGCAGGTCTGCAGGAGTCTGTCTTTCTCTCCCCCTCTCTGTCTTCCCCTCCTCTCTCCATTTCTCTCTGTCCTATCCAACAACGAACAACATCAACAATGGCAATAATAATAATTACCACAACAAGGCTACAAAAAGGGCAACAAAAAGGGAGGGAAAATGGCCTCCAGGAGCGGTGGATTCATGGTGCAGGCACCGAGCCCAGCAATAACCCTGAAGGAAAAAAAAATAAAGGAAAATAAATAAATAAATAAATAAATAAAATATTTTTAAAAGAAATGCATGTTCAAAGGTTTAACTTTTGAGGCTTCACTTATCACTTGACTTCAGTTGCAGTCACCAGGAAACGTTCATTTTTATTTGTTTACTGTGTCCAAAAAGGAGTTGAGGGGGAAGATGGCAATATTGAGTATAAATATGTTTTGAAGAAATAGAATGATTTTCTTATACTAATCCAACTTTTTATAAGCAAAATATTAGTATATAAATATGTAGATTTTAAATTTGCATATTGGAATCAAATAATGCATTTCCCTTAACATAAGATTATGCTTAAAACATTAACATTTAAATTGCATGAATTTTAATGGTGTTTCCTCCAAACAGTGTCTTCTGGTGTTTATTCAGAGAGCTGAATATCACACAGGAAAATTTGTTCTGGTCAAAAGCTTTCTAGAAATTCACTCTTTCTTGGTGAAGTTATGTCTTCTGAAGCCATGTCTAAAGTGCTACTTGGTGATATTATTTAGAACTGAGCTGGCCAAGGTTTGGAGTAGAGAAAGATTTGGTCACTTTAAGTATACATCTCTTTTTTTTTTTTCTTTTTTCTTTTCAAAGGCAGCATCAAAAGTGAGTATAATTAACCATAATTCACTAAAGTAAAAGAGTGAGTGGAGTAACAATCATAAATCTGCTATTACAAGGTTTTTTGTAAAGTTTTTAAAAAAATATTTATTCCCTTTTGTTGTCCTTGTTGTTTTTTATTGTTGTAGTTATCACTGTTGGATAGGACAGAGAGAAATAGAGAGGGGAGGGGAAGACAGAGAGAGGGAGAGAAAGACAGACACCTGCAGACCTACTTCACCGCTTGTAAAGCAACTCCCCTGCAGGTGTGGAGCTGGGGGCTCAAACCGGAATCCTTACTCTGGTCCTTGTGCTTTGCGCCACTTGCACTTAACCTGCTATGCTACTGCCTGACTCCCAACTTTTTTTTTTAATTAGGGGACCAGGGGCTTGAACCTAGGTCCTTGTGTACTATAATGTGTGCACTCAACCAAGTGCACCACCACCTGGCCCCTTACATGTTTTTTTTAATTATTTTTTAAACTATTTTATAGAACAGAGATAAATTGAGAGGGATGGGGGATAGAGAGAAAGTCAGAGATGCCCACAGCACTGCTTCACTGCTTGTGAAGCTTTCTCCTGCAGGTGGGGACTGAGGAATTGAACCCAGGTCCTTGTGCATGGTACTATGCATTCAATCAAGTGTGTCACCACCTGGTGCCTGTTGTTACATGTTTAATGAATGAGTAACAGAACTGGAAGAAGGGCGGCAGAGGAAATTTATTTTGCTAGAACCGAGGGACTCCGTAGTCATCTGGCATCCGCTCAATGTTGTACCTGTGGTTAGAAATGTACATGATGGGGACGCCAGGGATCTTCCGGATTCTTCTTTTAAGGTCTCTGTCTACGGTGGCCACAATGTAGCACTTGTGCTGTGTTACTCTCTGTACTAAGCAGTCATCTGCATAGGTGCCTTTGTGTGTGCAAGGCAGGCGTTCAAACCTCGGGTCCTTGGCGATCCTCAGAGCCACTCGGTACTTCTGTCCCAGCTTCTCAAGTTCAGCCATTACACAGTTAGTTATGCAAGGGATGCACTTGGCATACAGACAGTCCATCATCGACTGCACAAGGTCCAGTTTGGCTTTAATAGAGAAGTTGATAAAGTTGGTATCAACCAGGATGTGGTACGGTGGGCCCAGTTGTGTATTATATTGGAAGAATAAGCAGGAAGGGTGCTGGGTGACTTCTCTTTCTTTGAGTGCACTGGGATCTTTCTTCTCTTTCTTCTTTGGTTTTAATCTATCCTTTACTTTAAGTCTCTCATCTCTGAGACCCAGCATTCGCTTCATGGTCGCATACTTCCTCGTTTTTTTTTTTTTTTTGCTTCCCCATGTTCATGCACCCTCTTCCGGCTTAAGTATACATTTCTAAAAGGACACTTCTTCTAGCGTTTGCCCTTCTTCCATAGCCAGTCAACAGCGTCAGGTTGAGCCTGATGTAAAGTTTCGAGACCTCCTTTGAATCTGGAGAGGTGGCAGTCGTTGACTATGTGGGTCATAGTCTGTCTGTAGCCGCAGGGGCAATTCGGGTCGTCTCTGGCTCCCCAGCAATGGAACATAGCAGCGCACCTGCCATGGCCTGTTCGATAGCGATTGAGGAGGGCCCAATCATAACGTGCTAGGTCAAAGCCGGGTTGACGCTTGCAGGGGTCTGTGATGAGGTGTTTGTTCTTTACCTCAGCTGACTGCCAACTCTGTTTCCAAGAGTCTGGAACAGAGAAGTTCAGTGCAGGCATAGGGGACCAGATTGGGTGATGAGACGTCAAGCGTTGGACAGGGTGGGCGAACATATCTGCGTATATTGGCAGGTCCGGTCCAGCGTAGACGTGAGAAATGAACTTAGATGATGCCGCATCCCAACGAATATCTGGCGGGGCGATGTTGCTAAGAACTGGCAGCCATGGAACCGGGGTGGAATGGATGGTTCCAGAAATTATCCTCATGGAGGAATATAATTTGGAATCGACCAAGTGGACATGGGGGCTACGGAACCATACTGGGGCACAGTATTCTGCAGTGGAATAGCATAATGCCAGAGATGATGATCGTAGTGTGGAAGCACTCGCGCCCCATGAGGAGCTGGCCAGTCTTGCAATGATGTTATTCCTAGCGCCCACCTTTGCTGCAGTTTTTATGAGATGTTCGTGAAATGACAGAATGCGATCGAGAGTAATGCCAAGCTAGACTGGCTGGGCTTCATGCCGGATTCTCGTATCGTCAAGCTGCACATTAAGCTTACGCGAGGCCGAGGCATGGTGTAGATGGAAAACAGATGATACCATTTTTGCAGTGCTAGGGATTAGTCGCCATTTTTTACAGTAATCAGATATCAGAGACATGTCTTTTGTGAGTGTTTCCTCGAGGATGTCAAACTTGGATGCCTGAGTTGCACAGCAGATGTCATCGGCGTAGATGAACTTCCTTGAAGAAGTTTCTGGGAGGTCATTGATGTAAATATTAAATAGCGTAGGAGCCAGAACAGAGCCCTGGGGGAGGCCACTTGAGACAAGTCTCCATCTGCTTGACTTGTCACTCAGATGCACCTGGAATCTTCTGTTTTGGAGAAGAAACGATATAGTGTTGGCCACCCATGGAGGCAGGCATCTTGAGATCTTGACTAGGAGACCACGGAGCCAGACCGTGTCATAGGCTGCTGTGAGATCAACAAAGACAGCACCCGTCTTTAAATTCTTCTGGAATCCATTTTCAATGTAAGTTGAGAGGGCCAGGGCTTGTTCGCAGGTAGATCTTCCTGGGCGGAAACCAGCTTGGACAGGTGATAGGAATTTCTCTGTAAAATGAGAAATACGTGACAGAAGCAGCCTCTCAAGGAGTTTGTAACACACGGAGAGGAGAGAAATTGGTCTATAGCTGGTGGCCAGTGTTGGGTCTTTCTTTGGTTTCAAAACTGCTATAATCTTCGCACAACGCCAAACTTTGGGCATAGACTCAGACTCCAAGATGTGGGACAGGAATGAAGCGAGCCACTTCTTTGCCGCGGGGCCCAGGTTAAGAATGAGTTCTGGGGTGATGTTATCATAGCCAGCAGCTGTTCCTGGTTTAACCCTCTTCAAAGCATCTTCCAGTTCAGACAGTGTAAAGGGAGAGAGTTTTGGAGATGGACAAGATAAACGGAAGTGGGATGACCACTCATGGGAAATTTCTCTTTTCCAGACTGGGTCGATCTTAGCACGTCCAACTTGAGTTAGGTGACTGGCCACTGAGTTTGGAGATACGGGAGGATGGGAGACGGGAGGGGGTTGGCTACCGGCACCCAGTCTGTGAAGAAGCTTCCAGGCCTTCCTACTTGAGTGGGTGAAGTTCAGACTTTCCGTGAGCTATTGCCAGCGGGCTTGACGTGCTGCATCTAGGGAGGCAATGAGATGGTCAGCCACATCTGGGTCGCCCGACTCATCATACTGCTTTAGTAGTTGCTCGCATTCAGCATCAAGACAAGGCGTATAGTTAGCACGTCTCCCACGAGGAATACCTTGGGAAGCTGCTTTGAAGATGGCTTGGCGGAAGCGCCTGTAGGAATCTTCAGAGGGGGATAGAGTTAATTGGAATTGCAGTAATAGATTTGTTGGTAAGATCACTGAACAGACACCAGTTTGCTTTCCGAAAGTTCCATCTTAGTTTCTCCGAGCACAGAATCAGTGGGAGCTGGAGACCAATGTGGATGATAGCTGGGCGGTGATGACTGTGCGGGAAGATCTTGAGAACTTGTCTCGGAGCGGGAAAGGCTTGGCCTTTGACTGTGCTAATCCAGCACAGGTCGGGTGACGAGTCTTTATTCCATCTAGCACTGTGAAAAGAGCCTGGCTGTTTGGGATCTTGTAATAGGGAGAGGTCGTTCGCTGAAGCCCAGTCGGCTAAGATAGAGCCGTCAGCATGAGTGAAGGAGTATCCCCAGTTTTGGTGATGACTATTAAAGTCTCCAACGTAAACGGCTGGGTGATTCGGGCTAGGCAGGACCTCATTATCCCATGAGGCACTGGGAGGCTTATATACGTTGACGAGCTGAATAGTTCCAATAGTAATGGAGTTGTAGAAGGTCGAAGAGGCCGTATGGTAAAGGTCCGCAAGACACGATTTGGCGTAGATGGCTCGGCCGTGTTTAGGATGGAGATTATAGCATATTAAATCGAATCCACTGATGGTGAATCAAGCAGCTTCATCAACTGCTATATGTGTTTCTTGTAGCCAGATAACATCTGCCTGATGCTGTATCGCCAATTGACCAATAAGAAAGCGTTTGGCAAAGGACAGCCCCTCAACATTAAGTTGGAGGACTTGAAGAGCAGGACCAACAGCTTGACAGCTGTTAGGAGCTGCTTGTTGCTGGCTTTGAAAGTGACTGGGATCCATGTGGATTTAGTCGACTAGGAAGGATCATCAGTTTCCCCAATGAATGGGTACTCACGAGATGCACCACGGGAAGGTTGATCCAATGCATCCCACTGAAGGACACTGAAACACTAATTCAAAGTTATCTTCATAGCTGCGTAATTCACGATAGCCAAAGAATGCAATCAGTCTAAATGCCCATTGCCAGATGACTGCTGAAGAAACTATGGGATATATACTCCATGGAATAGTACTCTGCAATCAGAAAGATGTATCCTTTGGGATAAAATGGATGAAACTGGAGGTGATTATGCTTAGCAAAATAAGTACAGAGATGAAAGACAACTTACCAGATGGCTTCACTCATATGTGGAATCTAGAAACCTGAAACATGAACTTGAAAAAGAGCAGAAGCAGGCAAACTGTTTCTAAGATTTGTGAGAGCTATGGTAATTATCTTTGGCTGCTGGGAAGTGGGGATACAGAATGTTGGCGGTGAGTGCCATGTGGAACTATACATCGTAAACTTATAATCTTGTAACCTACTATTAATCATTTTTTAAAAAGGAGGAGGAGGAGGAGGAGGAGGAGGAGAAGGTTTTGTTAAGAGGAGAAACTACATTTCCCAGAAAGCCCTAAACACTCAAGAACACCTAAGATACCTATGACCAAAGACTTCACCTGTTTGAATCACAAAGTACCATGTAAATATACATTGGCCAATCATAGTGTGTGTGGGAGCTACAGGACCTTAAAATACCCCACCTCGGGAGTTGAGTGATAGCACAGTGGGTTAAGCACAGGTGGCTTTAAAAAAGCACAAGGACTGGTGTAAGGATCCCGGTTCAAACCCGTCTCCCCACCTGCAGGGGAGTCACTTCACAGGTGGTGAAACAGGTCTGCAGGTGTCTATCTTTCTCTCCCCCTCTCTGTCTTCCCCTCCTCTCTCCATTTCTCTCTGTCCTATCCAACAACGAAGATGACATCAATAACAACAACAATAAAAACAACAAGGGCAACAAAAGGGAATAAATATTTTTTAAATAAAAAAACATTATAAAAGATATATCCCACCTCATTTTCAGTATGCCCTTTCAGGAAAGAGAAGAACAGTGGGGTGACATTACTAAATTGCCTCCCTCAATTTTATCACAATGTGTTTAGAAATATAGACTGTAGGGGTAAGAGAGGAAAGCATTAAGTACTTTTCTAGTTTACAGATGCTGAAAGCATTGAATATAAGAAATATTTAACAAGGATTTGTCTCCTACCTCTCTTGTTGAACTTATTTCTCTCCTTTTAATAAAATAAATCTTGCTCTCCTGATAACTACAAATTTGTTTGCCAAAATGTGTGTGCCATTATTTTTTAGAATTATCACCAAAATGAGACAAGAACCAGATATTATTACTAGTTATTATTGTTTGGTTTTTCCCAGTCACAAGACCAAATAATTTGCTGCAATCAAGCACTGAACATTAACCCACTCTGATTCATTACATATCATTAATCATATAATACATACAAAAATGTGCATATCTAAGTAGAACTTCATGAATTTTCAGACTTGATAGACTTTGTCCAGCTGTACATGGACCAAATAGAAAATAATCATTTTTTTACATTTCCCTTCAGTTACTATGCACTACTACCCTAGCCTCCTAAGAGTAGCCATAATTCTGTTTTCTTTTTAAAAGTGTTTTATTATCTTTATTTATTTATCAGACAGAGACAGCCAGAAATCAGGAGGGAAAGGAAAGACAGGGAGAAAGACAGAGAGACACCTGCAACTCTGCTTCACCACTTGTGAAGCTTTCCCCCTGCAGGTGGGGACCTGGGGCTTAAACATGGGTCTTTGCTCACTGTACATGTGCACTCGATCAGGTGCACCACCACCTGGCCCCATCATTCTGATTTCTAAAAGCACAATTTACTACCTTTTGTTTGTATACCCTATAGAGTCACACAGAGTGTATTTTTCTATCCATCTTTTACTTCACGTTTATAAGAACTATTCATATTAGTACTCTGACTTGTATGTGCCATCAATTTATTTACTTATTCCTACATTGTTTAATAACTAGTATTCCACTCTGTGAATATATCACAACTTACCTGGTTAACTGTTGACCTTTGGCCTTTTTATAGTGCATAGTGTGAAGCCGTTATGACTGGTGCTGTTAGGAACATTCTAGTACACATCTTTCGATGAGTATATGTAATTGGTATATGCTGAGTAGGAGAAATATTGCATGAGTTAAAATCTCTAGCTTTAGTAAAACAGGCATTGCCAAACTGCCTTCTGAAGAGGTTGTACCCTGTCTTTTTTCATTTCTATATCAATAATGTTTTTAAATATCTTTGTTGGTAGAAATTATAATACGTATTTGTTTTCACATGTGTACAATTTTTTTTAAAAAAAAGAAACTTTAAAAAATATTTATTTCCTTTGGTTGCCCTTGTTGTTTTATTGTTGTAGTTATTATTATTGTTGTTATTGATGTTGTTGTTGGATAGGACAGAGAGAAATGTAGAGGGAAGGGGAAGACAGAGAAGGGGAGAGAAAGAAAGATACCTGCAGACCTGCTTCACCAATTGTGAAGTGACTCCCCTGCAGGTGGGGAGCCGGGGGCTCGAACTAAAATCCTTACGCTGGTCCTTGAGTTTTGTGCCACCTGTGCTTAACCCACTGCGCTACCTCCCGACTCCCTCATGTCCCGTTTCTTATTTCCCCACCATATGTATCTTTACACTTCATTCACTTACCACCCAACAGTATATAAAAGGAGAGGACTGATAAATGTTTCCAAGAATTTTAAAGTTACAAGGGTAGAGTTCCACAGTATATCAGCTATCAAAACTTTATGTCAGCACCACACTATTCTTACATCGTCTAAGAGCTTGGCAACTTATTTTGTAAATGTGTTTCAATTCCACTTCTCCATATTCTACACTGAGTAAAAATGTCTGGTAGTTGTCTTTCACTTCCTTCCTTACTTCACTAGCCATAATCACTTCCAGTTCCAACCATTTTGCCCTGCAGAATATAATATCATCATTTAAAATTATAGCGTACTATTCCATTGACTATATATCAAATAAATTCTTTAATCGTCCATCAGTGGGCGTTAAGGTTGCTTCCAATCTTTGGCTATTGTGAACAATGCAGCTATGAACATATGTGTGTATATGTCCCTTCAAATAGATGTTTTCATGTCCATTGCATATCTGACTAGGAATTGAGAGACCTTAGCTAGTCTAACTTTCACTTTGTATACTCTCTTTCTTTGTTTCTTTTTACATTTTTTATTAGTGCTTTACAAGATTATAAAATTATAGAATCATAGTTCCATACCACACCCATTACCAAACTCTGTTTCTTTCTTCCCTTTTAAAATATTTTATTTATTTACTTTGGCTAGAGACAGAGAAAATTGAGATGGAGGGGGAAGACAGAGAGGAAAAGAGATAGAGAGAAACACATGCAACACTAAAATTACTCCCTGCAGGTAAGGACTGGGGGCTTGGATCCGGTTCCTTGTGCACTACAATGTGTGCACTCAACTAGATGTGCCATCACCCAGCCCTCCCAAACTCTGTTTCTTAGCTGCAATCTGTGAGTGAGGTCCTCTGGTATTTGTTCTTCTCCTGGCATAGTTCATTTAACATAATTCCTTCACTGATTTTTAATCATCCACTTGGGTTTATTATATACATGGGCTCTTTCTATTTACTGCATACCTGCAATCACGGGCAAGCCCACCAACGTTTCAGACCAAATTCTTTAAGATTTTTCAGACAAAGTCTTACAGAATAAAGAAATCATCTAATTTCCTTCATTATCTTTAAGCGACTTTTCCAGACAGATAAAAAGAGAGAGGGAAAGACTGCAGAACCGAAACATTCACCAGTGCAGTGGGAGCTGCATGAACCTGGGTCCTGAGAAGAGCAAAACAGGCATCCACCCAGGTGAGTTGTTTTGCCAGCTCGTAGTTGTGTGTTTGAAATGTCTCGGTGTTATCTCCACTTTGTCATATTGACACTGCCCGAGTGTCAAACCTCTTCACCCATAAAACTGGAGGGTTTTTTTTTGGATCCCATCACATTAAAAGACTCCAAGGTCAATGCTCAGTCTTCCTTCTGTGACCTCTGAGTTGGTGATCCTTTCTGCTACATATTACTAATTATGACTTTCAATGATGTTGGTGAGATGTTAAAATAAAAAAACACTGGACCCGGCTCCCCACCTGCAGGGGAGTCGCTTCACGGGCGGTGAAGCAGGTCTGCAGGTGTCTATCTTTCTCTCCCCTCTCTGTCTTCCCCTCCTCTCTCCATTTCTCTCTGTCCTATCCAACAACAAAGCAACGTCAACAATGGCAATAATAACCACAAGGAGGCTGCAACAACTAGGGCAACAAAAAAGGGGGGAAAATGGCCTCCAGGAGCGGTGGATTCATGGTGCAGGCACCGAGCCCAGCAATAACCCTGGAGGAGGAAAAAAAAAAAAAAAAAAAAAAAAACACTGGATATTGGGCGTCAGGCGGTGGCACAGTGGGTTAAGCACACGTGGCGCAAAGCGCAAGGACCGGCATAAGGATCCCGGTTCGAGCCCCCGGCTCCCCACCTGCAGGGGAGTCGCTTCACAGGCGGTGACGCAGGTCTGCAGGTGTCTATATTCCTCTCCCCCTCTCTGCCTTCCCCTCCTCTCTCCATTTCTCTCTCTCCTATCCACCAATGAACAACATCAACAATGGCAATAATAATAACCACAACGAGGCTACAACAACAAGGGCAACAAAAGGGGGAAAAAATGGCCTCCAGGAGCGGTGGATTCATGGTGCAGGCACCGAGCCCAGCAATAACTCTGGAGGGAAAAAAAAAACTGGATATGATTAATATAAAAGATCCAAATCTCTCCTGGTCATAAAATAGTTTGCACAATCTCTACTTTCTATACACCTCTACTTTCTGTGCAGTAATTTCCTTTCCTTTCTCATTTTTATCATAACTAAGAAACTATGCTGAATGGCCACATTTACACTAAGAATGAATAGAATTCAATCACTTTGCTGTCATTCTCTCCAAGGAACAAACTTTTGCCCTTGAAAAGGTATCCACTGAGTATCACAGTGTTGTGTGCTTGGTTCCATGCAAATCACAATTGCCATCGATGTTTAGATGTAAAAACAGGAGAATTTGTGAATTTAAACATAAAGGATAAACTCTACACTAAGTAGATATGTAACCAATGTACATACCTGCCCTGAAAAAAATTTTCTAACATCTGATAAACATATGGGGATAAATGCTTTTCTTTACATTTTTTTCTTTTGTATAGTGATGGAAAGAGTCTTAAGTTTGGGGTGAGAGTGTTTTGCAGATGCCTATGGCAGGGAAATGAAAAACTGTGCCCAGGTGTCAACAACCACACCCCCAATAAAGTGAGGTAAAAGTTTCTTCATGAAAACACTTAGTTCCTTTTTGCAAGTTTTATAGAAGCGCTGGGGTTATGCACCCGAAAGAATACAAAATATTATTTCAGCATTTAAATGTTGTTGAAAACTATTACTCTTCAGCCCTCTCATCTAAGCAAGGAGTTTTTTTATGCCTATCTCAAATTTTAAAGTGTGAATAGAACCACACCTGGTGAATTTGTTAGTGTGGGTTTCTTTCAAAATATGCCTTCAGCCACCAGTCCTCACCTGCAGTGGGGAAGCTTCGCAAGCAGTGAAGCAGTGCTGCTGCAGGTGTCTTTTTTTCCTCCTTTCTACCTTCCCCTTCTTCTCAGTTTATCTATGTTCTACTAAATAAAAAGTTTGGGTGTAAATGTGTGTGTGCGTGCCCATGCGTGTGTGTGTGTGTGTGTGTGTGTGTGTATGTGAGAGAGAGAGAGAGAGAGAGAGAGAGAGAGAGAGAAAGAGAGAGAGAGAGAGAGAAATGCAATAGTTTGTACATGGGTAACATTTCTCAGTTTTCCACATAACATTTCAACCTCCGACAGGTCTTCCTCTGCCATCAAGTTCTAGGATGTGAACCCTCCACCCAACTCCATTGTCTTTTACTTTGGTGCAATACACCAACTCCAGTCCAAGTTCTGCTTTGTTTCCTCTTTTGTTCTTATTTTTCAACTTCTGTCTGTGAGTGGGATCATCCCATATTCATCCTTCTCTTTCTGGCTGATCTCATTTAACAGATACATTTGAGCTCCATCCAAGATGAGGTGAAGAAGGTGAATTCACCATTTTTATTAGCTGAGTAGTATTCCATTGTATTTATATACCACAACTTACTCTGTCACTCATCTATTGTTGGACACTTGGGTTGCTATTTGGCTATAACAAATTGTCCTGCAATGAACATAAGTATACACAAATCTTTTTTGGATGGGTGTGTTTGGTTCATTGGGATGTATCTCAGGAGAGGAGTTGCAGGATCATAGGGTAGGTCCACTTCTAGCCTTCTGAGAGTTCTCCAGACTGCTCTCCACAGGGGTTGGATCAATACATTCCAACTAGCAGTGCTGGGGGTTCTTTTGTCCCTACAACCTCTCCAGCATTTATTGCTGCTACCTTTTCTGGTGTATGACATTCTCACAGGAGTAAAGTGGTATCTTATTGTTGTCTGTATTTGCATTTCTCTGACAATGACTTGGAGCATTTTTTCATATGTCTATTGGACTTTTGGATCTTCTCTTTGGTGAATATTCTGTTCATATCTTCTCCCCATTTTTGGATGGAGTTATTTTTTCTTGCTGCTGAGTTTGGTGAGCTCTGTATATATTTTGATTATTAGCTTCTTTTCTGATATATGGCATGTAAAGATCTTCTCCCACTCTATGAGGGGTCTCTTTGTTTAGGTGATAGTGTCTTTTGCTGTGCATACCATACACCAGGGGCAGGGTTGAAATTTCTGGTTCCCACCTGCACAGGGGGAAGTGTCATGAATAGTGAAGTGGTTCTGCAAATGTCTCTCTCCCTCTCTACCTCCCTCTTCCCTCTCAGTTTCTCTCTGTCTCTATCCATTTGCATGTGTTGATTCCACAAAATATAAATTGAGTCCGTTCACACATTCAATAGTGCATTTGGGCATTTGAGTGAAATGGTGTTGCAGTGGTTATTGAATGTGAAAGAGAATTAGTTCTGGGAACCTTAGTATTCCATAGCCGTTCTGAGGAGTGTCTGTACTCCTGTTCCAGGGAATGGAATTTCTCTATGCATCTTATGTACAGGATCAGAATGGCCTTTAGGGATCAGTAAATTTGAACCATCTTTGGACAATTTCTAAAAAGCTTTCACAAAGCAACCAAAATTATTCATAATTGATTTTTCTGTAGTGTTACATGGACATCTATGAGAAGTGAGACTGGAAATAAGTTTTTATTGAATCCTGCCCTTCTTGAATATTTTTAAATTGCATGCAATAATTTCCTCCTCCTTCTGGAATATACAGATAAGGTTGGTCACAATCCCCATGTCTTTGGAATTGAAAATGGCTGCCTTAATGGAGTAGCAAGTGTAAGTTAGAGACCATGTAGCTTGAAAGACTGCAGGTCAGAGATTAAATCCATCTTTAGTTTAGGAAACCAGGGTGAATAATAGCTAAATAGTGAAGAAGAGATTGAAAATATGCTGAATCAAGACAGTTCAAGTCAGAAAAAGAGGAAAGCAGAGCAGATTCTGAGCTCCTGGGCCTGTGTAAGGCAGTTTTATATGACTGAGAACATAACATTTCTCTACTGACATTCTGCTTTTTCTTATAGACATGCTTGCATTTTCCCCCCTCCTATGTAAGCTGTACCTTACAAACAAATTCTTTAGGCTTTGTGAAATAGCTCACTGGATTTGCCATGTGCAGGATCCGGGCTCAAACCCCATCCCCACTTCATTGAAGGAAGCTTTATTACTGTGCTTTCTTTCAGTTTCTCTCAGCCTCTCTGTCTCTATCTTTAAAAATAATAATAATAAAATAAAAAGACCTTTGTATTTCTCAGAAATACCACCACATGCCCACTTTAAAGTTTACTTGTTTACAATCACTTTTCCTTACTTCATATTTAAATCATTAAGTTTCTTTGTAAATAGGTTTTTGATAATAAGACATGGTATTTTTAAGTTATGTGATTTTATACATACCTCTCATTTTGGGGGGGGGATGCTTTCAAAAGTATGATGCTGTGGACTTCACCTAACTAGAAGATGACTGGATAAAGAAACTATAGAGGGAAGGGGGTAGATAGCATAATGGCTATTGCAAACAGACTTGTGCCTGAGGCTCCAAAGTTCCAGGTTAAATCTCCCATACCACCATAAACCAGAGCTAAGCAATGCTCTGTTAAAAAAAAAAAAAAAAGGAAGAAGGAAAGAGAAAGAGAGAGAGAGAGAGAGAGAGAAAGAGAGAGAAAGAAAGATTCCTATTATCTTATGCTGTATTCCTACTTTTTGGTTCCTGCTTATTAAATAGTTTGTCCTTTTTTATGTCTTACTGACTTTCAGTCACCAAGTTACTATGATTCCATTCTGATCTCTCTGGGCTGAAGACCTTACCAATGTGCCCCAGTACCTCACGTCTCCAGAGCCTTGGCCCATTAAGGAAAGACAGGAAAAGGCTGGGGGTTTGGATCAACCTGCCAATGCCCATGTCCAGCAGAGAAGCAATCACACTCCAGAACTTCCACTTTCTGCACCCCACAAAGAATTTTGGTCCATACTCCCAGAGTGGGAGAAATGTCAGGGAAATATGGCCAGAAGGCTCTGAACTCCAATTTTATCAGAACCCTGAGAGAAAACAGGAAAAAAAGGAAGGACATGTGGAAGTAATAACAGATGTAGGTATGACTTAGAAATGAAGAGAACAGACCATATAAAATAGGCAAATATATATAAATATAGATAGCTATAGAAATAACAGTCAACACATACCTGTGACTTAAGGATAACTTCTGCAGTTTCTAGTGGAAGGAACAGGGACTCAAGACTCTAGTGGTGGGAAAGGTGTGGAATTATATGCATGTTACTCATAATTTTGTAAATCAATATTAAATCACCAATAAAAATTAAAATTAAAAAAATAAGTAAGTGAACAAAAGAAAATGGAAGCTACTCAGTGGAATACTACTCAGCCATTAAAAACAATAATGTGCCTTTTAGATTACAATGAATGTTTTACAAAGGTGGTTCTACTAAGTGGAATAAGTAAGAAAAGGAAAGACAACTATTGGGTGTTTTTATCATGTATATAATGCAAATAATTAAAGCTAGGGAGCTTTCAAACAGGATATATATATATATTTTTTTTAATTTTTATTTATTTTCCATTTTGTTGCCCTTGTCATCTTTTATTGTTGTTGTAGTTATTGTTGTTGTTATTTATGTCGTCATTGTTGGATAGGACAGAGAGAAATGGAGAGAGGAGGGGAAGACAGAGAGAGAGAAAGATAGACAACTGCAGACCTGCTTCACCACCTGTGAAGTGACTCCCCTGCAGGTGGGGAGCCGGAGGCTTGAACCAGGATCCTTACACCAGTCCTTGCATTTTGTGCCACATGTGCATAACCCGATGCGATACCGCCCAACTCCCACAAGATATATTTTTGGACTGAATGAAAACTATGTTGATTGTCAGAGGGAGTGGAGAAGGAAACTGGAAACTAGGAAAAAGGTATTGATGGCACTGGAACTTCAAGTCTTAAGCAGGTATAACCTCCAAAGTATACAGTTTGCAAGCCAAGATTAAATAAATAAATGACATTGAAATACTCATAGTACATGCTGACTGGATTCATTTGTGGGTACTCACATTCATTTAAAAAACAGTTTTTCCCAGTCTCTTCGTTAAGTGTCTATTTGAGCATCCTAAAACCAAGGCCTCTCAGGTGTGGAAGGGACATTAAACAGCACATTACTCATTTCTTTTTCTATTGGATCTATAGCTTTTCTGTTAAATATTTGTGTGGTCTGGATCAGTATTTCATTGAATGGGAGCATAATGGCTATTGAAGTGAGCTAATATTTCTTTGTAGAATCTGATCTTTTTGGAAGTACTTATTGAAAAAAAATCTGTCTCTGGAAAAATTAAGCCCCATCACAAACAGGCTTCTGTTCTTTTCAAGAGGTTGGACCTTGCTATTTGGACCTACCTGCATCAACTTTTCTTGTCTTCTCCAGAATCTTCTGACATCTGTAAGTCTTGAAACTAATCTGTCCTCTTGTCACTCTTGATGTATACTATTGTTAAGTGCAGGATCTCTAATAAAAAATTTCCAAAAGTAGAAAGGAATTGCAGGTGTGCTAGTTCTTTTGATGGCCATATTTACAGCTTCCATGCCTGGCACTTACTGATGACTTAAACCTCTTCTCCGTACATAGGCCTCACAGCCTCTGAGGTGAAGCTTTTGGCACCACTTTGCAGGAAATGGAGCAAAAATCTATCCCTAGTGGTTATTCACTAGGCAATTTGTGGCTACTAAATTAACGCTTATCATTTTCATGCCATTACTTTTCTTTTTTTATTTATAAAATGGATATATTGACAAGACCATAGGATACCATTTCCATACAATTCCCACCACTAAAACTCCTTACCCCACCCTCCCCCTTGAAAGCTTTCCTATTTTTTATTCCCCTGGGAATATGGTTCCAGGATTATTATGGGGTGCAGAAGGTGGAAGGACTGGCTTCTGTAATTGCTACCCCTCTGAACATGGGCACTGGAAGGTTGATCCATACTCCCAGCCTGTCTCTCTCTTTCCCTAGTGGGGCAGGGCTTTGGGAAGGTGGAGTTCCAGGACACATTGGTGAGGTCGTCTGCCCAGGGAAGTCCAGTTGGTATCATAGTAGCATCTGGAACCTGGTGGCTGAAAAAGAATTAAGATATAAAGCAGAACAAATTGTTGACTAATCATAAACCTAAAGGCAAGAATATTATAGATGAAGATTTCGGGGGGTCTCCATTTTGGAAAAAACTAGTAGGTCTATTTTAGGTATATTCCAAGGGCCCATGGCTTTACTGCCTGAGTCTGACAGCTAACATGCAGGTGGACCCAAAGTATTGTCTGGGAAGATGATGTCATAGTTGGAAAAAGACTAGAAAGCTGGATCAGGGAAGAGAGTAGCTCCTAAATATAGGAAAAGTACATATTGTTAACTATAAACTCCATCAATTTTAACTGGGGCCCATATTCAGCACAGGAGCCTATGTAACCTTTGCATCCCTGTAGGTATGAGCTCACATTCTGTGGTCATGGCTAGGAATATTCCAGGTTGTACTAATTTCAGAACCCATCTTCCTTGGGTGGTAGGTAGAGTATGTTGTCCAACCTCCTTTGGAGAATGGAACAGTTCCTACCATTGTTGATCCACATTGAGGGCCAGGTCCTGTAGGAGTCACAAAGGGGTCCACTATGTTGTTCCTGATGGAGATGAGCAGTGACAATGGAGGGAGGGATATGTTAGAAGTCTAGGCCCATCATGTTTGTGTTGGAATAGTTATGTGGGAATAGATCTCTCTCTCTCTCTCACTTTCTCTCTTTCTCCCTCTCTCTATATTCCCTTTTTCTCAATTTCTCTCTGTCTTTCTAAAGAAAAAAAATGAAAAAACAAACAAACACAAAAATGAATGGAAGCAGTGTATTCATCATGCTAGCACCAAGCCCCAATGATAACCCTAGTCATAAAAATAAAATAAAATAAAATAATTTAATAATAATAATACTTGTTTTCTTTCCTTTTGAGTCATAACTTGTAGGAATACATGTAGTATTTTCCATTAGTTGGCTTTACTTTTTGTATAATCAAAAAATACTGTTTAAAGCTCTATATATGTTCTCTTTTATTTATGTTGCCAATTTATTAAGCCCAAATTAAGGATGATGCTTTAATGTCTGTGTAAATTGACTTGATATTTATATTTACAGTCAAAATAAAATTAATGTTTTTAAAGTAAATGGAACAATTAAGTGAAAAGAATAGCTCCAGGTGACTGCCATATTCCCAGTGTGTGCCACATATATCTTTCCCATTACCCATGTTGACCCAGAAATATAAAAGCCATAAAACATAAAGAACATTCACTAAAGAAGAGACCCAAAAGGGCAACTGACATATTTAAAAAAACGCTCTAAGTCATTGATTGAGGGGAAAAATGCAAATGAAGTCAATAACGAGACAACACTTTACTTCTGTGAGAATATCATACATTAGAAAGGACAGTAACAACAATTTCTGGAGAGGTTGTGGGGGCAAAGAAACTCTCCAGTATGGTTGGTGAGAATGTAAATTGGTCCAGCCCCTAGAGAGAGCAGTCTGGAAAACTCTCAGAAAACTAGAAATGAACTGTGGGGAATGGGCCCACTGTCCAGAAAGGCCAGGCCATTGTTTCCATGACAGTCTGAGCAGGTTGACCCCAATTTCACCCCTTTTCCTGGGGGAGAAGTTAGGCAGGTTCCTCCTGACCTCATAAATTTACGGTGGATGGACTTCCCTGGATGGGGCACCCTTTCTGCACATGCTATTCCATCTCCTTAAAACAAAGGCCATGAATTACTGTGTATGGATGACTTGAAACCCACCACAAATATCCTGTTTTGCTCAACTGTTCCCCTCCCCCCTGTCCTGAAGTGACTATAATTCACCCTTAGAGAAAAATGCACTATGTGCTCATGACCAAGCCTTTTATGGTAACTTTCTAGTTGTGATCAAATACTTTGTAGGTCAAGATGTAACTATGCTTTGTGTATGGGTTAATAATTACCTCAATCTTCTCTCCTGACTATGGGTATATCTGCTTGCTTGTATGCCTCAGTAGAGGAGTCGACCCTCAGAGGCTTCTCCCAGAGCTGACTGTGTGTGTCTTTCCACACACGACACCCTCATCACGCAGAACCATTCCAGGATTTCCAGGGGTCTGCTTAACCTCCGCTGCCAGTGGCCAGAGAGACGGGGGATCTGTAGTGACCTGCAATGAACCTATCTTAAGACCCTGCAAGTCCTTTCCTGGGGATATATCCTAAGGAAAAAAACACACCTCCTGGGGATATATCCTAAGGAAAAAAACACACCCATCGAAAGATATCTGTGTATACCTATGTTTATAGCAGTACAATTTGTAATAGCCAAAACCTGGGAGCAACCTAGGATGAGTGGCTAAGTGTGGTATATATACATAATGGAATACCACTCAGCTATTAAGAATGATAAATTCACCTTCTCATTTTATCTTGGATAGAGCTTGAAGGAATCATGTGAAGTGAAATAAGCCAGAAAGAAAAGGATAAATATGGGATGATTTCACTCATGGACAGAAGTTGAGAAATAAGAACAGAAAGGGAATCAAAAAGCAGAACTTATATTGGAACTTATAGTGTATTTAACTAAAGTAAATGACTCTGTGTGGGGAGGGGCTTTCAGGTCCTGATGCATGATGGTGGAGGAGGACCTAAGCTGGGGGTGAGAGTATTTTGCAGGAAAAAAAAAATTAACACAAGTTACCAACAACTGTATCTACTGTAAATAAGTAACACCCCAATTAGAAAAAATAAAGCACAATCAAGTCATGTTCTTGCTCTAGACCAATGGACTGTATAGCTGCTGGTGAAAAATAAGCACATATATCAGCCATTAGTAATGGCCAAAATTTTAAAAAGGACTTGATAAGGAATGATTATTGATGAACTCAAGTTAAAACTGTAGTAGTTAAATGCAAAATGAGTTTGCTATCATATGTAAAGTCACATATACATAATAAAGAACACCACTAACAATAGTGACATGCATATCTATACCCATATGTATAATGTACCTAGAAGAAATTTCCGAGATACTTGGTCATGTACTATATTGGCACCTCTTTCAAACTTAACCAAAAGTTGTTCTAGTTCTAAATAAGCACTTTTAATAACTCAAGAGACATTTTAAATAGGTTAAAACAGTAAACATAGTATATTGGCATTTTATCCTTAGTATATGCTATTGTATTCCTTTGATAACAACTGATGACAGGTGTCATCATTTGAATAAACAATTGTTGAAGAATGGGCCCACTGTCACAGAAAGTCCAGGCCATTGTTTCCATGAGATCTGAGCGGGTTGACCCCCAATTCTCCCTTCAGGTCAAGAGAAGGGCTGGTTCCCCCAGTCTCTGGAATTTATGACAGCTGGAGCCCCAGACATGGGCACCTTTCTACACATGCCCAACCTTTCCTTCTGTGATTAAAAGCTATAGATTACTGTGTTAACTTTAAAATCCCAGCAAACATCTTAATTGCTCAAGCTGTCTCATTTTTCCTCTCTCTTACTGCTCTAAAGTGCCTGCAATTTACCTCTGGAAAAATGTACATTGTAAAGCTTATGATCAAACTGTCTATTGGTAAAACTGTAACTATGCATTGTGTTGCTCTGTGTTTGGGTTAATGGATACCCCAAACCTTCTCCCTGAGTTATGGCCTATATATACCTGCTTTTTCTTTCAATAAATGAATCGTCCCACTGAGGCTTTCCCAGGGCTGACTGCTTGTCTCCCTGCGTACTTTTTCCTTGGCATGCTGAGCTACCGGAGGACCCCCAGGGGCCACTTTTGACCTCTGTCTCCCAATGGCTGGGGAGATGGGCCGACCCAGAGTGAGCTGGAAAACAATGTATTGTTGTATTTGTGGCAACCCAGGGACAAACATTACACCATACATGCAGTAAGCTTAGATCAAAAGCAACTATACTAAGGAAAGGAGAAAGACTTAAGTAGTGTCACGATCTGAAATTTTACTCAACTATTTGACACTAAATTTGAAGCTACACAAAATATAAATATGTAATTTTCAAGATTATGTTAATATTATTTTAATTAATATTAATTAATTACAATTAATATTAATTAATTATTCTTTTTTGTTATAGTAAGAACTCAGGGTTTTGTGGAATAGTCTTCTAGTCTGCACTGGATTTAACTGATGTCTTTTGCACTCAACCATGTTCTTGAATTAGTCAGCAAGTTGAACAGACACTGGGAATTCCCACATGCTCTCACCAAAGATAGAATATCCAGTGGTGGAGTGGCTATTGACAATACAAAGGGTGTGGTGGAGACAAGTTGACAAGAACCTCTCCTTATAACTATTAAATAAAGGCTTCACTTAACCTCAGTTACTTCCTTAGAGACCCTATTTCTTTCTTTTATTTTTTAGGGGGATTAATAGTTTACAGTAAATACAGTTTTTTATACATGAGTAAAATTCTCAATTTACTGCAAAGCACTCACCTCCATCCTAGGTCCTCCTCCACCATCATGTTCCAGGACATGAAAACCCATCTTCAACCCCCAGCTCCAGAGTCTTTTACTTTAGCGCATACACCAAACCAGTCCAACTTCTGCTTTGTGTGTCCCTCTTCTGTGCTTATTTATCAATTTCTGTTCATGAGTCAGATCAGCCCATATTCATCCTTCTCTTTCTGGCTTATCTCACCTTTTATGATTCCTTCAAACTCCATCCAAGATGAGGTGAAGAAGATGACTTCATCGTTCTGAGTAGAATTCCTTTGCGTATATAAGAGATTCTATTTCTACACATATTTCTCCAAACACAATCCATTTTCCTGTAGGCTACCTTGGTTTTGTCCACATGTCACAGTTTCAAGGACAATCAGAGGAATCGTTAATCTGCAAATGCTGTTTAAAACTCCTTGCATCACATCATCTGTTGTCCCAGTGGCCAAAGCTGTGGGGAGAGCTAAGCATGAGCATGGCTACAGGAGGACCTTAAACAAACTGGAGGTAATGTGTATACCAGTCCTGCACATTGTCCTTATTTCACTCTTTCCACATCTGAAGAAACTGAAAGTCTGGAAAATCAAATCACTGAGGCATGTCCAAATAACTCATTGTCACATTGTCCTGAACCCTAACCAGTTTGTGCTTTCAGACCACCTAAATACCAATTCAACTTGAACAACTTCCATGTAGGAAAATCTATTTGGGATAATTTCTCTCCTACTCTGCTCACTGAACTGAATATCTAAGCTGATCTTGTAAGCACATAAAATTACTGAGTCAAGGTAGTTATCTTTGTCTCAGATGACACAGCTAACATACACAATTTTTTATTATTTTTATTTAAGAAAGGATTAATTAACAAAACCATAGGGTAGGAGGGGTACAACTCCACACAATTCCTACCACCCAATCTCCATATCCCATCCCCTCCCCTGATAGCTTTCCCATTCTCCATCCCTTTGGGAGCATGGACCCAGGGTCATTGTGGGTTGCAGAAGGTAGAAGGTCTGGCTTCTGTAATTGCTTCCCCGCTGAACATGGGCGTTGACTGGTCGGTCCATACTCCCAGTCTGCCTCTCTCTTTCCCTAGTAGGGTGTGTCTCTGGGGAAGCTGAGCTCCAGGACACATTGGTGGGGTCTTCAATCCAGGGAAGCCTGGCCAGCATCCTGATGGCATCTGAAACCTGGTGACTGAAAAGAGAGTTAACATACGAAGCCAAACAAATTGTTGAGCACATACACAAATTTTAAATGACATAAACAAGATAGTTTTGTACATTAAGCATTGAATCTAATATATCTCTGGTGATATTTAGTTATCCTAAGATTATTCTTTTTAAATATTTTTATTATATTTATTTATTTCATAGAGATAGCCAGAAATTGAAAGAGAGAGACAGGGAGACACCTATAGCACTGCTTTGCCACTTGCAAAGCTTTCCCCCTGCAGGTGGGGACTGGGGCCTAGAATCCAGGTCCTTGCACATTGCAACATGTGTGCTCAACCAGATGCATTACCGCCCAGCCCAAGATTATTCTAAATGATTATTTTTTCTTTTCTTTTTTTCCCCACCACCAAGGTTATTACTGGGCTTGTTGCCAGCACTACATATCCACCACTCCCAGCAGCCATTTTTGCTTTCTTTATTTTTCTTTCTTTCTTTTTTTCTTTTAATTGGATAGGACAGAGAGGACTTGAGAGGGGAAAAGGAGATAGAGAGGGAGTGAGACAAAGAGACACCAACAGACCTGTTTCTCTACTTGTGAAGCATTCCCACTGTATTATTATTCCCAAACCTGTATTATTGTGTGGGACCTTGCAGTTAGTGCTATGTGAACTTAACCAGATGCACCACAGCCCCGCCCTCTGATGAATTTTCTTTTAAATATGACAGACTACAAAAATCCTGCAAGAAAATGTAAGTTAAACATATTAGAGAATACAGCTATAAAACGACACTTTAATTTAGCTGTTCTTTCATTCTTTCTTTGTTTTGTTTCCTTTTTTATTATTTTTATTTTTTTTAATTTTTATTTATAAAAAGGAAATGTTGACAAAACCATAGGATAAGAGGGGTACAGCTTCACACAATTCTCACCACCAGAACTCTATATCCCATCCCCTCCCCCGATAGCTTTGCTATTCTTTAACCCTCTGGGAGTATGGACCCAAGGTCATTATGGGATGCAGAAGGTGGAAGGTCTGGCTTCTGTAATTGCTTCCCTGCTGAACATGGGCATTGACAGGTCGATCCATACTCCCACCTTGTCTCTCTCTTTCCTTAGTGGGGAAGGGCTCTGAGGAAGTGCAGCTCCAGGACACATTGGTGGGGTTGTCTGCCCAGGGAAGTCTGGTTGGCATCATGCTAGCATCTGGAACTTGGTAGTTGACAAGATAGTTACCATACAAAGCCAAACAAATTGTTGACCAATCATGGACCTAAGGGCTAGAATAGTGCAGATGAAGAGTTGGGGGGGGGTCTCCATTTTGTAGATAGCTAGTAGGCATATTTTAGTTATATTCCAAAGGGCCTGTGGCTATACTAGTTTTTTTTTTACTTTTTCTTTTTGCCCCTGAGCCTGAAATCTGAATATCAGAATATGCCAGTGGATCCAAGTTATTATCTGAGGAGATGATGTCATGGCTGGGAAAAGGACCAGAAAGCTGGATCAGGGAAGAGAGTCACTCCCTAACATGGGAAAGGTATATGAATATTGTTGATTGTAAACCCCATTGATTTGATGTGATCTGAAGCCCATAATTAGCTTAGGAGCCTATGTGACCTCTGTATCCCTCTAGATCTGAGCTCACATTCTGTGGTCATGAGTAGGTACATTTTATGCTGCCCCAATGTCGACCATCTTCCTCAGGTGTAGTATAGAGTATGTTGTCCATCCTCCCTGGGTAGGATGTAACATTCTCTACCATTGTTGACCCAAGTTGAGGGCAATGTCCTATGGGGGCCCACAAAAGGGACTATTTTGTTATTCCTGAAAGAAATGGCCAGTAACAATGGAGAGAGGGTTTTATTCAAGGTCTAGGCTCAGCATGTCTGTTTGGGAATCTCAGGACTCCCTGAATAGGGCCCCAGCTGATGGGGTGGCCTGTTAGTTACTAAAGAGCTGTCCTTAAAGTATGCCAGTCTTTTGCCCTTTTTCAGCTTTTGCAGTCCTTGCTTTGCTAAGGTTAGCTTTGGAGTGAGTGAGAGAACTGTAATAGGAAGCAGGTGAGGGGGGAATATAAGTCTAAGTAGACACTATTTCATTATGAACTTTATACTGACTCACTATAAACTGTTGTGTATTTTTGCTTTCAGGTATATATTTTGCCCTAATTTATGGATACATGTGAACATATGCTCTATCTTATGGGACCTGGTCTATATCTAGGTTTTGGGACTTTGTTAGGAAGTGAACCTCCTGGAATGGAATTAGAGAATACTATGAAAGGAAAGGTCTCACCGGAATAATGAGGGTGAAGGATTGGAATTCCATGCCTGACGTCTCTGGACACAGTCTGAAGTGAAGCATGCTGAGGTGGTACTCATTGCATTTATTAGGTTGGGATAGGTGGGTGCAATATCATTTGGTATAACTTGAGAGAAGCATGCAAGAAAGTGAGCCCCCCCCCGGGGGGGGGGGTTCCAGGACTGGAGGAAATATAAGCTCTATAGTGGAAGCAGGAGTTTCCTGCTGTCTTAGGGTTTAAGAAGGCAATAGATAGTTATTACTATAATCATCTGTTTGGCAATTGGGTTAACTTTGAAAAACCCTTTTGTTAGCATTTTCTGTATCATACACACCATCACCATATTTTATGTCCTTTGACATAATTTGTATATAGCTATACCACCTGTTGATTCTGTTTTCCCTGGACTAAGCTTTTAAGGGAGTCAAAGACTCAGCCTATGCATTAAAAAGACTTGGTCTGTGCTTTAAAAAATTTGAAACATTAAATCAGTTTTTCCCATCTCATATTACTTAAATAGTGATTTATATGACTACAAATTAATAGGAATGTACATAAACACCATTCCCACCACCAAAAGGCTGTGATCCGTCCCTTCCCCCCTCCCCTTCCCCCCTTGCCCATTAAGCTAAACATCCACCCTCACCCTCACCCCAGGGATTTTATTTTGGTGCCCTACTACAATACTACAAGTTTAGCCATATCTTGCTTTGAGTTTCCCTTTCTGTTATTCTTTCTCAACTTCTCTTTATGAGTGGGACCATCCCATACTCGTCTTTTTCTTTCTGACTTAGCTCACTTACCATAATTCCTTCTAGCTCCATCCAAGATGGGTCAGAGAAGTTGAGTTCATTGTTCTTAATAGCTGCTTAGTATTCCATTGTGTACATATACCAAAGCTTTCTCAGCCTCTTGTCTGTTGTTGGGCACCTGGGCTGCTTCCAGGTTTTAGCTGCTATGAACATAGGTGTACACATATCTTCTTGGTTGAGTGTTATGGAGTCCTTGGGGTATATCCCCAGGAGAGGAATTACTGGGTCATATGGAAGGTCCATGTCTAGCCTTGTGAGAGTTCTCCAGACTGCTCTCCACAGAGGCTGGACCAATTTACATTTCCACCAGCAATGCAGAAGGGTTCCTCTGTCCCCACAGCCTCTCCAGCATTTGTTGCTGCTGTCCTTTTTGATGTATGCCATTCTCACAGGGGTAAGATGGTATCTCAATGTTGTCTTCATTTGCATTTCTCTGACAATCAGCGACCTGGAACAATTTTTCATGTGTTTGTTAGCCTTTTGGATCTCTTCTGTAGTGAATGTTCTGTTCATATCCTCTGCCCATTTTTGGGTGGGATCATTTCCCTTTTTGTTGTTAAGTTTGCTCTTTGTATATTTTGGTTATTAGTCTCTTGTCTGATGTATGGCATGTGAAGATCTTCTTCCATTCTGTGAGGGGTCTCTTTGTTTGTGTGATAGTTTCTTTGGCTTTGCAGAAGCTTTTCAATTTGATGTAGTTTCATTGGTTTGTTACTGTGTCAGTCTTCTTTGCAATTAGGTTTGTTTCATCAAAGATGTCCTTGAGGTTTAGGTGGGAAAGTGGTTTTTTTTTTTTTTTTAGTTAATGATTTAATACCTTTTCTAGCAGTAAAATTTTATGAACGTATGGTTTACAGTGATGGCTGTACTTTCCCTAGATATTTATAAGAAGCTCTAATAAGCTTGTACACTGTATTCAAAGACTTGAGACTTATCACACACACAGAAATGTTACCACACCATTGTCCCTCATGGGATGAAAGATTTGAGGCATGATAAACTATTCTGCAGACCTCCTAAATGCAGGAAAGGGGAAGCACAAAATAAAACTTGCACTGGCTGTGGTGTATTACACCAAAGCAAAAGACTCTGGAGGAGAAGGGTTGATGGTGGGGACCTTTGGATCCCTAGTACATGATGGTAGTAAATGACTTAAGTTGGGGGAGACAGTGTTTTGTAGACACCTATCACTATTATGGAGAAATGAGAAATTGTGCCCATTTGTTAACAACTATACTGTAATGTACTAGACCCCCCAATACAATGATAAAAGAAAAAAGAAAAGAGAGAAAATGGATAGAAATGACTGTTTCAACAACAAAACTGCAGGATTCAATCTAAGAATTCAACCTAGAATTAGTGCTAAGAAATATGAATAGGTGCTTATTAGTCACATTTATTGTTTGGCTTTTTTGACCACGCTGGAAAACTGTATAGGTTTGCTAAGGCTGCCATAGCAACATATCACAGATTGAGTGGCTTAAACAACAGAAACAATTCAGGCAGCTAGATTGTAGGATCAGGAAATTGTCAGTTTAGATTTCTCTGAAGGACTTTCTCCTTGGTTTCCTCCTTTTTCTAAGTTTTTATGTAACTACATATATATATATATATATATATATATACATATATATATATATATATGTATATATATATATATATAGTGTTTGTGTGAGTAGAATGAGAAGGAACACAATACAATGATTTATGATGTAACATTTATGAGTGTCTTTCTTGTTGTTATGCAGTATTGGGAATCGAACCCAAGGGTGTCATGAATACAAAGTATGTGCCTCCCCAGTTCTTTATACTGGCATTTTTCTTCCATATTTAATCTTTGGTGCTATCTGTTCGAAATAACCCGGTTGTGAGTTTTCTCAATTTATTTTCTTCTTATCTAGTGATGGAACGACCTAAAATGTGAAATACATGTTAGAAATAAGAATGTGAGCTCATATCTACAGAGATTCAGAGGTCACACAGGCTCCTAAGCTGAATATGGGCCCCAGATCAGATCCAATTGATGGGGTTTACAGTCAACACTATTTATATAACTTTCCCATATTTGGGAGCTACTCTCTTCCCTGATCCAGCTTTCTGGTCCTTTTTCCAGCCATGACATCATCTTCCCAGACAATAACGTGGATCCACCTGCATATCAGATTGTCAGGCTCAGGAAAAAAAAAGTCATGGGCACTTCGGAATATAACTAAAATACGTCTACTAACTATTCACAAAATGGAGACCCCCCCCCCCACAACTCTTCATCTGAACTATTCCAGCCTCTAGTTTCAGGATTAGTCAACAATTTGTTTGGCTTTATATGTTAACTATTTTTTTCAGCCACCTGGTTCCAGATGCTAGCGTGATGCCAACCAGACTTCCCTGAGCAGATGCACCCATCAATGTGTCCTGGAACCCTGTTTCCCCAGAGCCCCGCCCCACTAGGGAAAGAGAGAGACCGACTGGGAGTATGGATCGAACTGCCAAAGCCTATGTTCATTGGGGAAGTAATTACAGAAGCCAAACTTTCCACCTTCTGCACACCATTATGACCCTGGGTCCATACTCCCAGAGGGATAAAGAATAAGAAAGCTAACAGGCGAGGGGAGCAGATACGGAGTTCTGGTGGTGGGAATTGTGTGGAATTGTACCCTTCTTATCCTATGTTTTTTTTCAGTGTTTCCATTTTATAAATAAAAATAATAAAAAAAAGAAATTGACCTTGTTAACATCTTTAATAATCCTCATCAAATCTTGTAGTTACCTACAATCATTTATTTTATCAGTTGACATTCATTCAAGAGACATGGAAATTGGGAATTTTACCTATCTCTGTGTTATGACTATCTGCATGTTTTGTGTTATTCTATCGTGTCAATGTTCTAGTGTATATGAAACAGCAAAAGGATCTGAAAAAGTTATTTAATCTCACACCTCTTTCACTAGCTTTTCCATCTATAGGAAAAGTAAATGCAATCATATAAATTTATGTTGTATTTATGTATTTTTATTATAATAATTAATAATAATAATTAATAAATAATATTAGAGTTTTCATTAGAGAAGTATAATTATATAAATTTCACACTTTCTTTTTTTTAATTTATTTTTTATTTAAGAAAGGATAAATTAGCAAAACCATAGGGTAGGAGGGGTACAACTCCACACAATTCCCACCACCCAATCTCCATATCCCATCCCCTCCCCTAATAGCTTTTCCATTCTCTATCCCTCTGGGAGCATGAACCCAGGGTCATTGTGGGTTGCAGAAGGTGGAAGGTCTGGCTTCTATAACTGCTTCCCCGCTGAACATGGACGTTGACTGGTCGGTTGTCGTATGCTTTACATTGGTTTGTTCTAGCCCTCCCCCGCCAAGAGAATTGGATCAGTCGAGTTAATTTTGCGGGCCCGCTTGGCCCCGCCCCAAGGGACCCCGGTAGAGGGTTCCTGAGTTCGAGAGTGCCAGAGTTTTCAGAGGGTTCCCCAGTACGAGAGTTCCAGAGTTCCAGAGTTGGAGAGTTCCTGAGTTCGAGAGTAAGAGAGAGAGTGCTTGCGCCGCCGCAAAGAGACAGCAGAGTTCTGTTTGGTGATTAGTTTGTCTTAGTTTATGAATCGTTGTTCGTGAATAAAGAAATACAGCTTCCCTGCCCAGCCGTTGTCTCTGCGTCTCTGTTCACCACCGCGAAGCCAACCCAGCCGGCTCGAGCCGTGCCGAATTTTAACAACAAATGGCGGACCTGACCTGCACATCTCTCAGATAAGTAAAGACAATTTGGCTACCTATGCACTATGGCCTTCTCTTCTGCTTGTGAAGAGATCTCCAAAGGCCTCTGCTCTTTCTTCACGAGACTGTTTTGCTGTTTCTGGAACATTTATCTCTGGACCACTCTGTGGTTTCCACTTGCTCAGGTGAACTCAGAACAGCCAGCGGGAAGAGCCAGCGGGCGGGAGGCGAGGCGCGGAGCTGCTGTTTCCACCTGATTAAACAGCCAGCCAGCTGGCTGCGCCCAGACAACCCCACGCACCGTGCCCGCAGCCCCGCAGCCCCGCAGCCCGCAGGAGGCCGACGCCAGCACACAAGAGCCCCTGGAGCCCGAGGCCAACACGCAAGAGCCCGAGGCCAGCCCACAGGAGCCGGCTCTCCAACGCATGGTGCAGGGCACTAGAAGCGGGATCCCTCCACGCTGCTCGGCCACTGCGAGCAGGGCAGCAGACATGGCAGGGCCATGGGGCAGGGCCACGGCGGCCTATTATGGCCGCCGCCCCTGGGCACCTAGGCCCACGCCTTCTACAAAACTGGCCTGCCTGTCCTCTTTCTATGAATTCTGGAACCATCCCGGGCCTCCCGGAACCCCGGGCTCCCTGCCGAAACTGGGCACACGAGATCTCCAGCTGCCGGTCCGGTCTGAAGGCAGACAAGCTGGAGTACGCAGAGATTTGTGCAGAGATCACAACCTGCAATTCCTAGAAGTGAAGCTGCGTGGGAAGCCACCTCCGGATGGTAAAACCACCCCCCAACAACTAAGACAGTATAGATTTAAATTTGTGTTTAAAATGACATGTCTTCGTAACAAAGGTTTCTCTCCTTGTGTATTAATGACCATGTTTATGTGTATGTTTAAAGTTTGGTAAACAGTAGCTTTAAGGCTAAATTCTTACTAGTCAAAGTTAAATGAAAAAGGTTTTCAACGTAATTCTCATAAAGATAAAATTAACTTACATTTAAAGTCTAAGGTAAAAATTAGTTAACAATCAATATATTTTAACTAAGTTGGTCTAAACAAAAGGTTAAATAGACTTGTTGATATGTAAAACTCTCCATTACCTTCTCTATTAGAAATGGTAGATCGCACAATGGCTATGCTAATTATTCTCATGCCTGAGGTTTCCTCTCCAGCCCACACCTAGGGTGTGTCTCCATCTTGAATGGGTGTAACAAAAGGTTAAAAGACGTTGTTGATATGTAAAAGTCTCAAATTCCTTCTCTATTAGAAACGTTGGATCGTGCAGTAAATATGCTAATAACAAGTTTTGTTTCATAGTAAGTAAATTGCAGCTAGCTGCCTTTGGGACTCTAGGCCGTTCCCCACCCCCATGCAAATGCCCGTCGAGGCAAGTAGCCCCCCAGAGGCAAGAAATGTTTTTTTTTAAGCTGATAAAGTTTAGCCCACAGAGGCAGATATGGCCCCCTCAGGCTTTCCCTTGGCAACATGCTGGTTTTTGTTATATATGTTTCTGTTCACCCCACACCCTTGATACTATAGTCATTTAGTTAAAAAGAAAAGGGGGAATTGTCGTATGCTTTACATTGGTTTGTTCTAGCCCTCCCCCGCCAAGAGAATTGGATCAGTCCAGTTAATTTCGCGGGCCCACTTGGCCCCGCCCCAAGGGACCCCGGTAGAGGGTTCCTGAGTTCGAGAGTGCCAGAGTTTTCAGAGGGTTCCCCAGTACGAGAGTTCCAGAGTTCCAGAGTTGGAGAGTTCCTGAGTTCGAGAGTAAGAGAGAGTGTGCTTGCGCCGCCGCAAAGAGACAGCAGAGTTCTGTTTGGTGATTAGTTTGTCTTAGTTTATGAATCGTTGTTCATGAATAAAGAAATACAGCTTCCCTGCCCAGCCGTTGTCTCTGCGTCTCTGTTCACCACCGCGAAGCCAACCCAGCCGGCTCAAGCCGTGCCGAATTTTAACAACAGTCGGTCTATACTCCCAGTCTGCCTCTCTCTTTCCCTAGTAGAGTGGGTCTCTGGGGAAGCAGAGCTCCAGGACATATTGGTGGGGTCTTCAGTCCAGGGAAGCCTGGCTGGCATCCTGATGGCATCTGGAACCTGGAAATTTCACACTTTATTTCATCCATACTAACACATCAAATATGTCTCCCTAGATAATACATTATGGCCAAATATCCAAATACTTTCTATAATATGCTACAGAGAGAGAGAGAAAGAGCAGGAGTATGGGGGGGGGAGAATATTTTCTGGTTTGTCTTTCAATTTATAAACTATTTCTTACCACAGAATTATTTATGAACTTAGTCTGTGAGGCACTGTTATAAGTATCCGAATTATAGCGAAGTAGTTTATCAAAAGCCAATTAGAAGTGGTATTTGCTGCTTAAAAGACTGAATATGTTAAAATTTGTTTGTGGTAAGGGGGAAAACATCCATTGGTGCATTGTAGATAGGTAATTTTCTCTCACAGATAAAAGAATAGATCAATGTCTGGGGCTAGTGTGTATGCTACAAGTATCAGAGCCTATGGAGCCTGTGGCAAAATCTTTTTTTTTTTTCTTTCTGTTTTTGACAGAGAATGAGAGAACAAGAGATAGAAAAAGAAACATTTGCAACACTCCCCCAGCACTTGTGAAGCTTCTTCCCTGCAGATGGGGACCAAGGACTTTAACTAAAGCCATCAAATACGTTAATGTGTGCACTACTGGGTGCATCAGGACCCAATGCAGGGAAAGGCAAAGTCTTTTCACTCAGTGTTACCATCATCTCTAGTCCAAAATGAAATGTTTACATTCCGAGAATGATGCTGGATGGGACCAAGTAGAGGGAAAAGAACTCTTGTACATAATTACTTCAATCCCTTAAAACTGGCTACATATATTTCCCCCCGTTCTAATAGTCAAAGCTAGGTCTCAGATGAGCTGCTATCAGCTACAATGCATAGTTGCTTCAGAGGCTAGAAACTCTACTCTGAGCAACCATGCACCTAAGTAAAAATTAGTATATCATGGAAGAAAGAACTGACAGATATGGGAAGTGACTGTCAATCTCTAGTACTTATTTTTGTGTTCCTGTATGTTTGTACGTTATTTTCCACACACAGTCATTCCTTCCACAAGAAAAATGATCCCAATTACCATCCAGGCACTGCTTTTAGTTCCGGGCCTATATTTCTTGGTGATTGTGTGTGTGTGTGTGTGTGTGTGTGTGTGTCTATGGTTTACTATGGTCCAGTGATAAAAATTAAGTGGTGAACTATTTGCCTCTTCATATTCATTACATGATGGTAGGTGTGCTGGCGCTCACTTATGCTGAAGATTTGGTAGTTGTTTTTCTCCAGAATCAGGATCCATATTGCTTACAGTTTCATCTTGGCCTCACTCACACAGTACACAATGGTAGGTAGCGTCCTCAAGGGTGGACTTGTAGAAGGCTGTCTCCAACTTCTATAATATTTTTAGATTCTCTGATGTCAGGACCTTGTGAAATAAAGCCATTAGCAACACCCTGTGTCTAACAGCTAACTCAAGCAAACAGAGCTCAGTTAAATGCTACAGGAGATAAAACAACTCCCCATGAACAACCTGCCATGCTAACAGATGGATGTTGATAGCAGTTTTCTGAAAAGCTTCACTGGACATCTGACAATATCCAGATGCCATTTTTCCAGCAAGTTATACAGGCAGGGCAGCCCACCAATGACTATGGTCATCTCTTCGCTGACAAGGTCAGAATCTCAGATTGGGGTTATATTTAGCAGCCACAATTTGGGAACAACCTATGTGTCCAACAACAGCTGAGGGGTTAAGGAAGTTGTGGTGCCTGAACACAATGGAATATAACTCAGCTCTAAGAAATGATAATGAAATCCTTTACAACATGGATGGAACTGAAAGGAATCTTGTTAAGTGAAATAAGCCCAAAGGAGAGGGGAGAGTGTTTGATGAACTCACTCAGAAATGGGACTTAAGAATCTAAACAAAGGAAAATACAGAATGAAATATTGATAATCTGTGGTTTATTTCAGCAGACTCTCAGAAAGAGGAGAGTATAAGAATGAGAAAGAGTTGGGGGACTGTGTCTTATGGTGGAGAGAGAGAATAATTTTATGGTGGATGAAGTGTGTTGATACTTTTTGTAATCCTGTAACAAGAGTCTTGTAAATCAACATTCTCCTCAATAAAGTGATTTGGACAAAGAAAAAAAAGAAATCATCTCAGTCAGGGGGTGGGGCAGGGGGGTAGAGCCTCTCTTTGGAGGCTCTGCTTCATTCTTAATATCTGTTATTCTTACATTCTTTATAATCTTGGTCACTTCTTACTAACCAATTTTCCTTTATTCCAACCATTTATTATATCTGGAAATTCCTTACTTCTAACGTTTCTCTATTCAAAAAATTAGATGCTTTCTCTCTTGACTAGGTTATGCAATGGAACATAAAGAAGTTACTCATATATGAATAATGTAAAATGCTCCAGCTCTCATGGAAAACAGTCTGGAGGTTCCTCAAAATATTGAAAATTAGCCTGCCACATGATGCAGCAATTCCTCTCCTAAGGATCTATCCAAAGAAAACAGAAACACTCATATGGAGAGATCCATGCACACCTATGTTTATAATAGCATTATTTTAGCAGTTCAAACCTGAAAATAACTCAACTATCTAATGACAGATAAGTGATTAGGAAGAGTGTGGTGTATATACATGGTGAGACACTTCTCAGTTGTAAGGAATCATGAAATCTCTTTTGCTACAACTTGGATGGAACTTGAAGGAATCATGTTAAGTGAGGTAAACCAGAAGGAGAAGAGTGAATACCAAATGAACACACTTGTAAGTTGGACTTAAGAAACAAAGAAAGGGAAAATACAGGCTGAAAATTTAATTAACTGTGGCCTATTAGAGAAGATACAAGAACTCTAAATAAGGGAGGAATTGTAAGGGAGGGTGGGTGCACCCAGTAGAGAACACACAGTACGACTGACACGGACAAGAGTCTCACACCAGTGTTATTCCATTGCTCCTGTTTTTGTCTTCCTTTTAATTTCTTGCAAAGAAAGAAAAAGAAGAGAAATATTGAGGAAGAGAGCATGTGAGCAAGAGAAGGAAAGGCCACTTCAGCATGCATTCACCTTTTCTGGTGCCTTGCAAGGTGCTCCCTTATGGTTCCTGGGGCTTGAACCCATGTCTTCATACATAGTAAAAGATGCACTATTCTATGTGCTGTCTCCGAGACCTGAACCATATTCTAAATTAACCTTCCACCTGAAAGAGGAACTATTCTTTGGCTGCCCTCCTCTTTTTTGTTGTTTTTGTTAGTAATTTAATGATAATTAATAAGATTGTGGGACAAGATGGATACAATTCCACACAGTTACCACCACGAGAATTCCATACCCCCTCCCCTCCATTGGATATTTCTCTATTCTATGTCCCTCTGGGAGTATGGACCAAAAATCTTTATGGTGACCAGAAGGTAGAAGGTCTGGCCTTTGTAATTGCTTTTCTGCCAGACTTGGATGTTGATAGGTTGATCCATAACCCCCACCCTGTTTCTATCTTTCCCTAGTGGGGTAGGGCTCTGAGGAGGTCAGGTTTCCCAGGGAAGTCAGGTTGGTGTCATGGTAGAATCTGCAGCTTGGTGGCTGAAGAGCACTAAGAAGAAAAGTAGGACAAGTTGTTTAATAAATCAGGAACCTAAAGGTAAGAGTATAACAGGTGAAATTTGGGGTCTTCATTATAGAAAAAGCTAGGAAGTCTATTTTAGATCTATTCCAAGAAGCCCATGACTTTGCTAATTTTTGCTTGAGCCCGACAGCTAACATGAAGGTGGGAGTACTGTTTTGAAGGATGTGTCAGAGTTGAGAATAGGACTAGAAAGCTGGATGAGGGCAGACTGAAAGCAGGAAATGAATTTGTTAGAGGCATGTCTCCATAAAGAGTAAAGAGACAGGATTGTCATCAGAGACAGGGACAGAAACCTATGTAAAACAATTCTACTTCAACCAAATCTTTCAAGAATTTCTTTGTCCTTTCTTCACAGATTGATGGTTGATGATTAATTTGCTTAAAAATGTGTATAAATTCACTGCTACAGTTATCCCCGAGATTCTATGTTCTGTATACCTTCGTGAAATTCAATTCACCTTTTCTCTTGATTATCTCTCTCATGTTGACTGTTTTGAGGACAGCCAAAGGAAGTAAGAGTGAGATTATTTGAAAGTTTTCCCTGGTTCAGAATGTGAACATCACCATACAATGTGTGTGTGAGATCATCCCATATCCATCCTTCTCTTTCTGATGTATCTCACTTCACATGATTTCTTCAAGCTCCATCCAAGATGGGCTGATCACCATTTTTACTCTGAAAATGAGCAATAGTTCTAGTTTATCTATCTCTTCATTTAGCTCTCTTATTTCTTTATTGATTTTCTGCCTGGATGATCTGTCAAGTTGAGAGAAGATGATGTTGCAGTCCCCTACTATTACTGTGTTGCTGCTAATATATTGCTGTAGCTCTTTCAGTAGATGTCTGCTGTATTTAGATGGCCTCTCATTGGGTACATAGATGTTAATAATTGTTAAGTCCTCTTGATTGATTTATCCTCTGTGCACTAAGTAATGTCCATCCCTATCTTTTTAAATTTATTTATCTTTTTTATTTATTTTAATTTATTTTATTTAATTTATCTTTTAAAATATTTTAAGGTCTATCATGTCAGATATGAGAAAAGCTATTCCTGCCCTTTTTATGGTCCATTGGCTTGTCTGATAGCTTTCTATCCTTTCACTTTGAGTCCGTGTTTGTCTTATTGAGTTAGATGGGTTTCCTGCAGATAGCATATGGTTAGGTTGTGTTTTCTGAAACATCTTCCTATTCTGTGCCTTTCAATAGGTGAATTCAGGCCATTGATATTTATTGATATCATAGATTGAAGATATTTTAATGCCATATTGTAGATTTTTAGAGTGTTATGATATATGGCATATTTATGTGACCTGGTTGTTTATAGGAGACCTTTTAGAACTTCTTTCAGGGCAGGCTTGGTGATAATTGATTCTTTCAACTTTTGCTTGACTGAGAAGGTTTTTATGTCTTCATCTAGTCTGAATGAAGACTGTCTAGCAGGATACAGTAGTCTTGGTTGAAAGCCTTTCTCATTGAGCACTTGATAGACATCTTGCTATTCCCTTATGGCCTTTAATGTTTCTATGGAGAAATCTTCTGCTAATCTTATGGGTTTTCCTCTGTAGGTGACTCTTTCCTCTTGAAGCCTTCAGGATTCATTCTTTATCTTTATTCCTTTTCATTCTAAATATGAGGTGTCTTGATGTCTTTAAGTCTGGGTTAATTCTGTTTGTGATCCTCTGGGCTTCTTGAAACTTTATGTCTAGATTAGGAAAGTTCCAGCAATGCTCACTCCCCCTCCCTCTCTTTCTTCCTCTGGTAAGCCAATAATCCATATATTATTTCTTTTGAAGTCATCCTATATGTTTCTGTTGTTGTTTTCAATATCTTTCAATATCTTTTTGAGACCTCTTACTTCTTTTTTAGTTTTCTCTAATTTGTCCTCAATCTTGTTAATTGTTTTCTGTCTCATTTATTCTATTCTCTTTCCTTTCTTTTGTTTTCTGCAGCTCAGCTACTTTGTTACCCTGTTCTGATACTGTATTAGCTTGTTCAGCTAGTTGTTCTCTTAGATCAACTATGTAAGCTTTCAGCTCTCTAGTTACCTTGAGATAGTTAGTGCTTTCTTTCAGAATCTCATTTGTTTCAGCATTTCCTTTTTTGTTTACTTCTTTTTAAAATTTATTTATTCCCTTTTGTTCCCTTGTTGTAGTTATTATTGTTGTTGTTCTTGATGTCATTGTTGTTGGATAGGACGGAGAGAAATGGAGACAGGAGTAGAGACAGAAAGAGGGAGAGAAAAATAGACACCTGAAGACCTACTTCACTGCTTGTGAAACAACTCCCCTGCAGGTGGGGAGCCGGGGGCTCAAACCAGGACCCTTATGCTGGTCCTTGTCCTTTGTGCCATGTGTGCTCAACCTGCTCTGCTACTGCCCGACTCCCTGTTTCAGCATTTCTGATTACAGTTCTTTCAAACTGTTTCCTCACTCCTGTGATTAATTCCTCAATTAGCGTTTGGATATTGATCTCATTCTTCTGTGCTTCTGCCTTTGGGGGGATTTTAGCTGGGTTTTTGTCCTGGGTCATTTCTCCAATGTTTCTTCTTGATTTAACCATTATATATAGTGTATTATGAGGTCCTTCTCTCAGTAATTTTCAATCCACTGATCATTCTTGCCTGGATTCACTTGTGTCTAAGTAAGGTACTTAAAGAGTTCATAGTTGTGGAAATTAGTAGTTGATTCAATGTTATCTCAATTCCTGAGTTGAAGCATAATGGCTGTTAAAGATTCTTTTGTTCTTTTTCTTCCCTATAGGCTACGGTAGCCTGAGGACTTTTTTACCTATAAATAGGTTCTTTAGCTTAATCACTTACTCTTGATCAAGAGATAAATCAGGGTGTGAGAGAGATAGTACAGTAGTTATGCAAAGAGACTCCGACACCACAAGGATCCAAAGCCCCGGGCTCAATTCAGCTTTTCTGCCAGCAGCCAGAACCAAGCTGGGTAGCCTTGTCTGGCTCTGCAGGTTTCTAAATAAGTCCCGTTTATAGTCTCTGGGTTCTGAGGCAATTATTCACCGTGTTCTCATTAGGAGAACAATGGGGAAAGGCTCCCACTATACAGCCTCACCTCTAGTCCACCAGGGTGTAGATCTTCTCCTGAGTTTCCCTGTCAGTTCTCTGTCCCCCTATGTCAGTACAGGGCCTCCCCACTGCTGCTCCAGCCTCCAAGGGGCAGTTTCAGTGGAGATTCACATTGTATTGGTGAACATTAGGGGTGTTCTCTACTCTGTTCAAGAGTCTTTTTTGTTGGTAAAACAGACTGGAGGTTGCGCCTCAACCAGCAAACTGCCGAACTGTCACCAGCCACTCAGGAGCTGACATGGGTTTTAACCCCAGGAGTCTCTCCTTAGGCTGTTCTCTGTCCATGAGCCACACGTTTTCACTCACCTGTGATTTGGTAGGTTCCCAAAGTAGTTCAAGTCTCATTCTGTTGCAGTCTCCAGTGATCTTTAATATTCAAAACTATATATATATGTCTGTGTCAACTTTTTTAAAATTTCTTTATTGGGGAATTAATGATTTACATTCGACAGTAAATATAATAGTTTGTACATGCATAACATTTCTCAGTTTTCCATATAACAATACAACCCCCACTAGGTCCTCCGTCATCCTTTTTGGACCTGTATTCTCCCCCCACACACACTCCATAGTCTTCTACTTTAGTGCAATATGCTAATTCCAGTTCAGGTTCTACTTGTGCTTTCTCTTCTGATCTTGTTTATCAACTTCTGTCAGAGAGTAAGATCATCCCATATTCATCCTTCTGTTTCTGACTTATTTCACTTAACATGAATTTTTCAAGGTCCATCCAAGTTCGGCTGAAAAGGGTGAAGTTACCATTTTGTATAGCTGAGTAGTATTCCTTTGTGTATATATATCACAACTTGCTCAGCCACTCATCTGTTGTTGGACACCTGGGTTGCTTCCAGGTTTTAGCTATTACAAATTGTGCTGCTAAGAACATAGTGTACACAGATCTTTTTGGATGGGTGTGTTGGGTTCCTTAGGATAGATCCCCAGGAGAGGAATTGCAGGATCTTAGAGTAGGTCCATTTCTAGCCTTCTGAGAGTTCTCCAGATTGTTCTCCACAGAGGTTGGATCAATTTACATTCCCACCAGCAGTGCAGGAGTGTTCTTTGACTACACAACCTGTCTCTGTCCCCTGGTGTCAGCACAGTCCCCCCTCCCCCCACTCCACTGCTCCAGATTCTGAGGTCAGTAGCAATGGAGACTCACAGCTGCATTTGGTGAGTCTTAGGGGAGTCCTCTCCTCCCTTTACCTATCCCCTTGTTGGCAAAACAGACTGGAGGTGGTGTTTAACTGGTAAATTGCCTGACTGTTACCAGCCACTTAATCTCTCCCTAGGCTCCTCTCGGTCCATGAGCCACATATGTTTGCACTCGCTGGTCATTTGGTGGGCTCCTGAAGTCGTTCTAGTCCTGTTGTTGCGGTCCCAGGTGGTCTCCTTTGGTATTCCTAGTTGACTCAGGAGAGGAGAGAAGAGAAACACAGCTGCTGCTGCTCCGTAGCTCTGCCTCCAAAACAATATATTTTTTATTTTCTAACACTACAAAGCTTCTCACTCTAAAAAGGTGACTAAAGTGTATTATTTTAAAGTAATACTTGGAGGAATGATAGCCTTACTTAGACATAGATCTTTCAATGTGTTTAGTTTCAGAAACTGCTTTTTTAACTTCTGTTTTATAACAGTTTTAAGAACATAGGTAACATCTATGTGGCTGAGATTGTTTTTTCATCCATTTTATTAAAGGATTGGTGGTTACAGTACAGTTGTTGACACATGGGTACAGTCATTCCTCTCCCCATGATAGATGTCTGCAGAGTGTTCTAAGTACAATTTAAGTCCTTATCCATTATCAAAAACCCAAGGCCCTCTTCACCCCCTCCCTCCCTCCCTCCCTTCCTTTCTCAGAATCCTTTGCTTTGGTGCAGTACACACATACCCTGTCCAAGGTTAACTTTGCATTTTCCTTTTCTGAACTAATTTCCCAAGTTCAACCTATATGTGAGATCTTCTGGTGATTGAGACAATTCTTTCAACCTTTCATCTCACTTTGTCCTCCAAAACATCAAGCATGTTATGGGTCTCCAGACAGGAAAGGACAACAGAGACAAAGAGAGAGATTCTTTTTATATAGAGATAAGAAACCAGAGAATATAATACTCTTATTTTTACAAAGTCATCTTGCAAAAGGGCAATTGTGTACCACAGTTTAGAACAATTTATATCTTTGTTACTGGCCAGACAAGCTACATAGGGAATCTGAGATGAGTCACTTCAACATTTTAGCATGTACATGGCCTGATAAAACTGAGTTTTACAGAAAATGATAACACTTTGACAGTGTGTATTTTTAAAGGCACTTTTTTCTTTTTACAAAACTCTAAAAGTACTTTACATTTGAAACACTGAAAGCTCAAAAGAAAAGAGTTGGAAATCTGAAGCAGTGGGAAGCATAGATCAATTTGGGAGTAATTACTTCAATTATTTCTAATAAAATCATTTTGTACTAAGTGAAAATAGTCTTAGGTTTTAAACATGCATTGAGGATTAAGAGTGGCAGGCTAAAGCCTTTATCTTTGTGTGTGTGTGTGTGTATACCCTATTGTTCTATGTTGAGTTAATAGATGGTTGTAGTTTTTTGAGACAAAGGAAAGTATATAATTGTATAGGCTAACCAAGAGGGATAGCCAGATCTGTTTTTTCTTAAGTACAGTCATATTGCAACAGTAGAAAAGGTTGGTAAATTCTGTCTAATAGTCATGTCCTATTCATGTGATCCTAACTCCATATTCTCAAATTTGTTGTGATACTTGGACTTGTGGTACACAAGACAGACTCTGACGCCAGTTTTAAATCTCACCTCAAAGATTATTAAACTATGTGATCATTGTGTCATTCACTTAACCTTTCTGGAACTCACTTCCCATCTTGATGTAATGGGAATGATAATAATGCCTATATTATTGTATGGGTATTGGGATCAAGTCAGCTGAGATATGTAAATTTTCAGGTGCTCACTGGCACTTCACTGCTCCAGGATGACTTCATCAGACAGACAGAAACAGAGACAGAGAGAAAGATAACATAGTCTGTAAGCTACATCAGTGCCAGTGCAGTGATGGCTGAGCTTGAACCTGGGTCATACCCAAGGCAAAGCAATGCACTCACTATCCATGTGAGCTTTCTTACTAAGTCAGAATATGTACTGTATATAGATCAGTATTTGTCAATTCAGTAGTGCTAAGTTTAGTTCTTATTGTTAGCTTTCTCCCATCTATAATGCTTTATATTTCTATGGTTTCTATATTCTGCTCTGTAAGGAAATGTGAACCACTGATGTTTTGCATTTCAGTGCCATTATAAGCTTTGACATCATGCTACAAATAATGTAATGGCTTAGGTTTGTAATTTATGTCGTGTAGACACAAACTTGCAAAAAAAATAATAATAATGTAGCCAAACTGCAAATGGCCTCTAAGTCTTTGTGAGAAACATCTAGAATGGTTATTGGTGTGGGGGGGCGGCGGGGGCAGGTAGAGGGAGGAAGGAGGCAGGGGAGGTAGCAGGAGGGGCAGGCAGGGGAAGAGCAGAACCTTAATGGTGGGTGTGGTATGGAATTATTCCCGTCATCTTATAATCTTGTTAATCATTAATAATTTTTTTTAAATATGTAAGAAGTTTGTCTTGATAAAGTATCTTCTAGAATAGGTGTTTCTTTTTTCAAAATTCATTTTTAGTAGTGATTTAATAATGGTTTATAAGATCATAAAATTAAGAATATAATACCACACCATACCAACCACCACAGGTCTGCCCCCTACCAACCCCCAAGGAGCAAAACTACCTGGTTGTTGTTTTTCAGAAGAATACAGGTCATTTTGGTAGCAGGTATAAACTATATTAAGAAGAGATCTTGAGCATAAGAAGGTAAAGGACACAACTCCTTGCCTTTACCTCTTTTCTTCTCCCCCTTACTTTTAAAAATGTAAGTAAGCCCTGGGAATGGGAGGTGGCAAAATAACTATGCAAATGACTTTCAAACCCCAGGTTTCAGTGTCTTAGTTTCAGCCCAAGGCACTGAAGTGAGCCAAAACGATACAGGGACCTGGTGAAAGTAAAACAAAGAAAGAAAAGAGAGAAAGGAAAGAGAGAGAAGAGGAGAAAGAATGAGAAAAAGAAAGAAAGAGAGAAAAAGAGGGAAAGGAAGGAAGAGAATGAATGAATACAAGAAAGGATATACTCAAAGCCTCTTGCATACAAGATAAAATTGAACTGTCTTATGCACCCAATTTTTAATTTTTATTATTATTTTATTATCTTTTTAATTTTGCAAGAAAGGAGGAAAGAGAAGGAAAGGACAGTAGAAATACCATGGCAAAGGTCCCTTTTTTTTTTTCTCTCTGCGTGTCTTTTTTTTTTTTTAAATAATTTATTTCTTTATTGGGGAATTAATGCTTTACATTCAACAGTAAATACAATAGTTTGTACATGCATAACATTCCCCAGATTCCCATTTAACAATACAACCCCCACTATGTCATTCATCATCTTTCATGGACCTGTATTCTCCCCACCCACCCACCCCAGAGTCTTTTACTTTGGTGTAATACTCCAATTCCATTTCATGTTCGACTTGTGTTTTCTTTTCTAATTTTGTTTTTCAACTTCGACCTGAGAGTGAGATCATCCCATATTCATCCTTCTGTTTCTGACTTATATCACTCAACATGATTTTTTCAAGGTCCATCCAAGATCGGATGAAAACGGTGAAGTCACCATTTTTTACAGCTGAGTAGTATTCCATTGTGTATATATACCACAACTTGCTCAGCCACTCATCTGTTGTTGGACACCTGGGTTGCTTCCAGGTTTTGGCTATTACAAATTGTGCTGCCAAGAACATATGTGTGCACAGATCTTTTTGGATGGATGTGTTGGGTTCCTTAGGATACATCCCCAGGAGGGGAATTGCAGGGTCATAGGGTAGGTCCATTTCTAGCCTTCGGAGAGTTCTCCAGACTGTTCTCCACAGAGGTTGGACCCATTGACATTCCCACCAGCAGTGCAGGAGGGTTCCTTTGACCCCACACCCTCTCCAGAATTTGCTGCTGTTACCTTTTCTGATGTATGACATTCTCACAGGAGTGAAGTGATATCTCATTGTTGTCTTGATTTGCATTTCTCTGACAATCAGAGACTTGGAGCATTTTTTCATGTGTTTCTCGGCCTTTTGGATCTCTTCTGTGGTGAATATTCTGTCCAAGTCCTCCCCCCATTTTTGGATGGGGTTATTTGTTGTCTTGTTGTTGATTCTGGCAAGCTCTTTATATATGTTGGTTATTAAACTCTTATCTGATGTATGGCATGTAAAGATCTTCTCCCATTCTGTGAGGGGTCTCTTGGTTTGGGTAGTGGTTTCTTTTGCTGTGAAGAAGCTTTTTAATTTGATGTAGTCCCATAGGTTTATACTTGCCTTAGTCTTCCTTGTAACTGGATTCGTTTCATTGAAAATGTCTTTAAAATTTATGCGGAAAAAAGTTCTTCCAATATTTTCCTCTAAGTATCTGATAGTTTCTGGTCTAACATCCAAGTCCTTGATCCACTTGGAATTTACTTTTGTATTTGGTGAAATACAGTGATTCAGTTTCATTCTTCTGCATGTTTCAACCCATTGTTTCCAACACCATTTGTTGAAGAGACTCTGCTTTCCCCATGTAATAGTCTGGGCCCCTTTGTCAAAGATTAGATGTCCATACTTGTGGGGCCTCATTTCTGGGCTCTCAATTCTATTCCACTGGTCAGTGTGTCTGTTCATGTTCCAGTACCAAGCAGTTTTGATGACAATGGCCCTATAATACAGTTTGAGATCTGGGAGTGTGATGCCTCCAGTTCTGTTCTTTTTTTCTCAAGATTGTTTTGGCAATTCTAGGTCTTTTCTGGTTCCAGATAAACATTTGCAGCATTTTTTCTATTCTCCTAAAAAATGTGCTTAGGATCTTGATGGGGATAGCATTAAATTTGTAGATGGCTCTGGGTAATATATTCATTCTGATGATGTTAATTCTTCCAACCCATGAACATGGAATACCTTTCCACTTCTTTGTGTCTTTTTCAATTTCTTTGAGTAGTGACTCATAATTTTCAGTATACAAGTCTTTCACTTCTTTGGTTAGGTTAACTCCTAGATATTTTATTGTTTTTGTTGCTATAGAAAAAGGAACTGATTTCTGGATTTCAATTTCTTCTAACTTAGTGTTTGCATAGAGGAATGCCACTGACTTTTGAATGTTAATTTTATAGCCTGACACATTACTGTATTGCCTGATGATTTCCAAAAGCTTCTTGCTGGATTCCTTAGGTTTTTCTATGTATACTATCATGTCATCTGCAAATAAGGAGAGTTTGACTTCTTCTCTTCCAATCTGTATGCCTTTAATTCCTTGCTCCTGCCTGATTGCCATGGCAAGAACTTCCAACACTATGTTGAATAGTAATGGTGATAGTGGGCAGCCCTGTCTAGTACCTGATCTGAGGGGAAATGCTTCCAGTTTTTCACCATTGAGTATGATGTTGGCTGTAGGTCTGCTATATATAGACTCCACTATCTTCAGGACTTTTCCATCTATTCCTATTTTTTGTAGTGTTTTGATCATAAAGGGATGTTGTATTTTGTCAAAGGCTTTCTCTGCATCTATTGATATGACCATGTGGTTTTTGGTCTTGCTTTTGTTGATGTGGTGGATCACATTGATTGATTTACGTATATTAAACCAACCTTGCATGCCTGGGATAAACCCCACTTGGTCATGATGAACAATCTTTTTGATATACTGCTGTATCCGCTTGGCTAGAATTTTGTTCAATATTTTCGCATCTATGTTCATCAGAGATATTGGTCTGTAGTTTTCTTTTTTGGTTGTGTCCCTGTCTGCTTTTGGTATCAGGGTGATGTTGGCTTCATAGAAGCTGGCAGGGAGTATTCCAGTGTCTTCAATCTTCTGGAAGACTTTTAAAAGTAGTGGTATTAGTTCTTCTTTGAAAGTTTTGTAGAATTCATTTGTAAAACCATCTGGTGCAGGACTTTTATTTTTGGGAAGATTTTTGATAACTGTTTCAATTTCATTAGCTGTGATGGGCCTGTTCATGTTATCCACTTCCTCTTTACTTAGTTTTGGAAGTTGGTAGGTATCTAGGAAATCATTCATTTCTTCCAGGTTCTCTAGCTTGGTGGCATATAGTTGTTCATAGAAGCCTTGCATGATATGTTGAATTTCTGCGGTGTCTGTTGTGATATCTCCACTTTCATTTACTATCCGATTTATTTGGGTCTTCTCCCTTTTTTGTTTTGTGAGTCTGGCTAAAGGCTTGTCGATTTTGTTTACTCTTTCGAAGAACCAACATTTACTTTCATTGATCTTTTGTATGGTTTTCCTATTCTCAATGTTATTTATTTCTGCCCTAACTTTAGTGATTACTGTCCTTCTGTTGCTTTAGGATTCCTTCGTTGTTCTTCTTCTAGGTCTTTAAGATGTGCAATCAGGCTGTTTATTTGTGCCTTTTCTTGTTTCCTAATGTGTGCTTGTATAGCTATGAACTTCCCTCTTAGGACTGCTTTAGCTGTGTCCCAAATATTTTGATAGCTTGTGTCTTCATTTTCATTGAACTCTCGAAACATTTTGATTTCTTCCTTGATTTCCTCTTTGACCCAGAAGTTGCTAAGAAGTGTACTGTTGAGCTTCCACATTTTGGGACTGTTACTAATCCTTTGTTGATTGTTAAGTGTTAGTTTAATTCCACTGTGGTCTGAGAAGATGCTTGGGATGATTTCAGTGCTCTTGAATAGGCTGATGCTGTCTTTGTGGCCTAACATATGGTCTATCCTTGAGAATGATCCATGCGGATTTGAGTAAAATGTGTATTCCAGTTTCTTGGGATGAATGACTCTGAAAATGTCCAATAGTTCTAGTTTATCTATCTCTTCATTTAGCTCCCTTATGTCTTTACTGATTTTCTTCCTGCATGATCTGTCAAGCTGAGATAGTGGGGTGTTGAAGTCCCCTACTATGATTGTGTTACTGTTAATATATTGCTGTAGCTCTTTCAGTAGAAGTTTGATGTATTTAGATGGCTTCTCATTGGGTGCATAGATATTAATAATTGTTAAGTCCTCTTGATTGACTGATCCTCTGAGCATTAAGTAGTGTCCATTCATATCTTTTTAAATCTTATTTATTTTAAAGTCTATCATGTCAGATATAAGAATAGCTGTTCCTGCCCTTTTTTGTGGGCCATTGGCTTGTATGACAGTTTTTTATCCTTTCACTTTAAGTCTGTGTTTGTCTTGTTGAGTTAGGTGAGTTTCCTGTAGACAACATATTGTTGGGTTGTGTTTTCTGATCCATCTTCCTACTCTGTGTCTTTTAATAGGTGAATTCAGGCCATTGACATTTATTGATATCAAAGATTGAAGATATTTTAACGCCATTCTTGTAGAGTTTTAGAGTGTTTTGATATATGTCCTATTTATGGTGGTCTCGTTGTTTATAGGAGACCTTTCAGAACTTCTTTCAGGGCAGGCTTGGTGATGATTGCTTCCTTCAACTGTTGCTTGTCTGAGAAGGTTTTGATGCTTCCATCTAGTCTGAATGATAGTCTAGCAGGATATAGTATTCTTGGCTGAAAGCCTTTTAAGGTCCCTTTTTTAATTGGTAAGTAGAATATATAGGTCCAATTATCTCTCTGTAACAAAAAACAAAAAATTCCCAAGCCTCACTTTCTCTCCATATATATGATATTCATTGATGCATAGATAGAAATATCCAATTCTTCTTTATGGAGAAATGTCAAAATCTGTAGCCAGGAGAGCCAAACAGGGAAGCTCTTGTGGAACTGCTCACATCTATCTATCTGTTGGAGATTTCTTCCCTTTATTGGGAGGGTCAGGCTTTAGTAATAATTTCTCTAGACACATCTCTGTGTAAGCTGTGTAGCTGTGTACATGTAGCAAGGCATTTAATCCCCAGTACAAAATATTTTCAGTCAGTCAGTATAGTGTTGTCAGTGCTTTCAGTGTAACAGAGATGATATATTCATTTTGTTTCTGTCATTTCAGTTACATGTTTCATATGTATGGATGAAACTGAGAGTTCAAAATATTATGCACACTTCCACTGTAGTAACTTCAGTTGATGAGTATCTGTATGTAGGGGGAGGTAGCACCTCACTGATACAAATGTGGAGTAAGAGAGACAGAGTCTTTTAAAGCACAGACCTGCTAAGAAAGCAAGAACAGATTAGCAGCTGACAGTGTGGTCAACCAGTCACAGGTGGTACTAGTAACTCTTCTCTGATTGATGGCACAAAGTTGGGGATTAGAAGCAACCAAGTCTGAGATGCTTTCAGAGCATCTGTGGCCCCAAAGCCTCCATCAGGAGAGCATCTCAGAACCCCTTGCCCAAGAAGGGATCCCTGCTTCCACCTGTGGCTACGTTCTTTGGCCTCTACCTCTGTGGCCTCACATAACTGGTTTTTGGATTCACAAGTGGTTCCTATCTCCTGTCTTCTTACTGCTGATTAAATTAAGCACTGGTGTTGTTCTAACGTGGATTTCTCCCAATAAAACCAGAGGAAAATCATATTGCAATTGACTAGAGTCTTCAAGTGAAAACGCCCACTTGCTGTGGAAGAGATACTGAGACTGAACCTGAAGTAGAACAGATATTTCTACATTTAAGAGGGTCCTATTTCCCTGAGTTTACCTTAAAGCATTAGGTAAAAAAAAAACCTTTTTTTTGGGTACAATGCATGATTACAGAAATATGGGTGGTCATTCTCAATTTTGATTCTGAATCATGCAGAATCAATACCTACCGATTGTTCAGAAAGATAATTAATTATTTTCAAATACTAAAGTAGAGTGTTCCCTAAAGTAAGAATTTTTGTCTTATTATGTAAGACTGGTTTAATACATATAGATATTAAATTAAATTTTTTAAAATATATATTTATTTATTTTAGGCTAGAGACAGAAAAATAGATGGAAGGGAGGCTAGAGATTGAAAGTGAGCACTGTAATATGCATGTTCTACCAGGCGTGCCATCATCTGTCCCCTTATATTAAGATAAGTTTTTAAGGGGGTCGGGCAGTAGCAGTGGGTTAAGCACAAGGCGCCAAGCACAAGGAGCGCAGAAGGATCCCCATTCCAGCCCCCGGCTCCCTACTTGCAGAGGAGTCGCTTCACAGGCAGTGAAGCAGGTCTCCAGGTGTCTATCTTTCTCTCCTCCCTCTGTCTTCCCCTCCTCTCTCCATTTCTCTCTGTCCTATCCAATAACAACGACGTCAGTAACAATAATAGTAATAACCACAACAATGGTAAAACAACCAGGGTAACAAAAGGGAAAAAATGGCCTCCAGGAGCAGTGGATTAGTGGTGCAGGCATCAAGCCCTGGCAATAACCCTGGAGGCAAAAAAAAAAAAAGGTTTTAAATACTTCCTGGATCGATACAGAGAGAAATTCAGAAGGGAGAGAGAAGGTGATACACCTGCAGCACTGCTTCACCACTTGTGAAGCTTTTCTCTGAGGGTGGGAACTGTGGGCTTGAACACGGATTCTTGTGCCCTGTAACACGTGAGCTTAACTGAATGTGCCCCTGTGCAGGCTCCTTAAATGACGTTTTAATCAAAGCCTTTCTACTTAGACTTTTATTTAGAACCCTTTTTGTTCCTATTCTCCTGCAATCCACAATACCTTCACTATAGCACCAAGTTTAAAATTTTTAGGTGTTATTGTGTATGGCAAATTTGTAACTTTTACCAAAATACAAAAAAAACCAGCTCTTATAAATCTACAGGGTGCTTAAGCTACAAGGTAGAAGCTTCACTTGATCTTCTGTTTAGTGGTAGTAAAGCTCAAAGGCCAGCAAATTCCCTCACAATGAAATATGGGTCCCCAGGAAGCTGACACAATGTCTGAAAATCTCCCTATTAACATTGTCCCTTGAGGGCATCGTGGAGACAAGCATTTTAATTAGGTTACAGCATTCTATTTCCAGGGTAAATCACTGGCTACTCAAACACAATAGCATGCTTTTTTCCATCTTATTGAAACTCATTAACACACAACAGAACCCTGAGGAAATAGCATGTGATAGATAACAAGTATATCTCTCACACAAATGAAGATGTGGAGAGAGGTCAGATTCAGGAGAGTGGCCAGGCTCTAGAGGGCACTTCCAGACCTAAAAGTAATACTTTGAGGTCTCAGGAAGCTCTTGTAGCTTCTTGAGGTTATAACATATTACTTGAGCTTGAACATGTTTTTTTGGTTTTGTTTTTGGACTTTTTATTTTTGTTTTGTTGCTTTTTTTTTTTTAAATAGCTAACTCATTTTAAATGTGTCCTTGAGCCCCACCTCCCCAGAGCCCTGCCCTACTAGGGAAAGAGAGAGAGAGGCTGGGAGTATAGATTGACCTGCCAACACCCATGTTCAGCGGGAAAGCAATTATAGAAGCCAGACCTTCCACCTTCTGCATCCCACAATAACCTTGGGTCCATATTCTCAGAGGGATAAAGAATAGGGAAGCTATCAGGGCAGGAGATGGGATACGGAGTTCTGGTGGTGGGAACTATATGGAGTTGTGCCCCTCTTACCCTATGGTTTTGTCAGTGTTACCTTTTTATAAATAAAAATTTTTGAAAAGCTCTAATTAGAAGTGAATATTGAATCTAAACATCTATTATAATAACTGATGAAATAAAAAAGTTTTTAAAAGTTTTATTATCATGAAAGAGGGAAGATGAGAGAGACTAAAGCACTGCATAGCTCTGGAATATGATGCTGTTGGGGACTGAACCAGGATCACTGGGCATCTCAGATATTCAAGTCTCGTGCAGTGCATTTTAGTTTTGTCTTAACATGGGAATTGGGGCAGCTTGGAATGATCCTCCTACTCATGACCACAGAATGTGAGCTCAGATCTACAGGGATTCAGAGGTCACATAGGCTCCTAACCTGAATATGGGCCCCAGATCACATCAAATTGATGGGGTTTACAGTCAACAATATTTATACACCTTTCCCATATTTGGGAGCTACTCTCTTCCCTGATCCAGCTTTCTGGTCCTTTTTCCAGCCATGACATCATCTCCCCAGACAATAACTTAGATCCACCTGTATATCAGATTTCAGGCTCAGGGGGGGAAAAAAGAAAGAAAGAAAGAAAAAAAAGCTAGTATAGCCACAGACCCTTTGGAATATAACTAAAATATGCCTACTAGCTATCTACAAAACAGAGACACCCCAACTCTTCATTTGTACTATTCCAGCCTTTAGGTTCATGATTAATCAATAATTTGTATGGCTTTGTATGTTAATTCTATTTTCAACCACCCCAGGTTCCAAATGCTAACATGATGCCAACCAGACTTCCCTGGACAGACAACTTCACCAATGTGTCCTGGAGCTCTGATTCCCCAGAACTCCACCCCACTAGGGAAAGAGAAGCATGCTGGGAATATGGATCTTCCTGTCAATGCCCATGTTCAGCAGGGAAGCAATTACAGAAGCCAGACCTTCCTTCTTCTGCATCCCACAACGACCTTGGGTCCATACTCCCAGAGGGATAAAGAATAGGAAAGCTATCAGGGGAGGGGATAGGATGGTATATGAAGTTCTGGTGGTGGGAATCGTGTGGAGTTGTACCCCCTCCTATCCTATGATTTTGTCAGTGTTTCCTTTTTATAAATAAAATAAAAAATAAAGTAAAATAAAAATGACAGGAACCACTCACAGATTATGTGACCTTGTATTACCTCTGTACAATAAATATGTCTACATATGTTCTTAAATTGTCCTTCTATCTTGGTGCTGCTATAGGAAGTTGCTTATAACACATATCTGTAGGTTTCAATGGACTTTTTATTCAGGAACAAAGAAGGAAAACAGTAGACAAGAGAGCAAAATTACAGCAAGATGTGGAACTGCAAGCAGGAATAATAAACTAATTGCTTTTTCTATTAATATGAATGTGATATATACTTTTATCTCTTGTATTTATATACCAAATACTATTCTGAAAATGTCTCCAAATTTAAAATAAATCAAACAAATAATCTTGAGAGTCTAAGAAATCAAGAAAATTAAATAACAAATGAAACACACCCAAGAAAACACAGGAACTATAGTCCAGAGAAATAACTTAATCCTGAAGCTATAAAATTCCTGAAGGCAGGTTTTACTAACTATACAGAAATAGGAGTTAAGTCTTGGGTAATGTGAGACTTGGAAGGGAGTTCACCTATTTAAAATAAAATTTTCATGATGTTCCTCCTTAGGAAGAGAGTGAAGGAGCAAAAATCTAACTCACTAGGGATGTAATAAGAAAAAGAAACTTCTTGCAGTCTGTTGTGAAAACAAGTTTATTTTGAGAAATCATAATTAAGAGACAGTCTTCTCACACAAGTTAGAGCTTCAAAATTATACAGTTTGCATGATATGTGTATCTCTTCTGGCACTGAAAACCACACAACGAGAAATTATCAGGAAAGAAATGCAGCACAATGGCATTCTGTGGTACTGCCCCCCTTTTTGAGCTCCACTAACACTTCTATTTGGTACTCTGTAAGAAGTCACAGTTACAGAGACCAGCTGGTACCTGGTTAAGTGCATGTTACCATAAACAAGGACCCAAGTTCAAAGCCCCCAGTTCCCACCTGCAGGGGGAAAGCTTCACAAGTGGTAAAGCAGTGTTGCAGGTGTCTCATTCTCCCCACTTACAAATGACATGAGTAAGAGGCCAGGTGGTGGTGCACCCAGTTGGGCACACATGTTATAATGTGCAAGACCCCAGGTTCAAGCCCCTGGTCCCCACCTGCAGGGGGAAAGCTTTGCAAGTGGTGATGTAGTGTTGTAGGTGTCTCTCTGACTCTCTCTGTCTCTATCACACCCTTCCCTCTCCATTTCTGGCTCTATGCAGTAAATAAATAAAGATAATAAAAAACAAATAACATGAATACACATACATATATATATATACATATATATCATGCAATTTCAATCATATGTTAATACAGAGAAGGCAGTTGAACTGAATTAAATAAAAGATCAGTTTTGTATTTTGTTTTTGTTTTGTTTTTTTGCCTCCAGGGTTATTACTGTGGCTCTGTGCCTGCACTGCAAATCCACTGATACTAGAGGCCATTTTTTTACATTTTGTTGCCTTTATTGTTACCCTTGTTGTTGTCATTATTATTGTTCTCATTGCTGTTGTTGTTGTTGTTGGATAGGACAGGGAAAAATTGAGAGAGAAGGGGAGACAGACAGGGGGAGAGAAAGACAGACATCTGCAGACCAGCTTTACCCCCATGAAGTGACCTCCACTGCAGGTGGGGAGCTAGAGGATCAACCAGGATCTTTCTGCCACTCCTTGCGCTTTGCTCCATGTGTGCTTAACCTGCTGAGTGACCTCGCGACCCCCAAAAGATCAGTTTTTAGAGTAAGCTCAATTAGTGGCTACCAATAGATAGGGGAAAAGAAGATGGGTAAATCAAGACAAAGGGAACAGCTGTAGGGTGAAGAATAGTGGTAGGTTTTCAGTGGTAAATTTAATGCAGAATACACATGCTTATACATAGGTTTTTCAGTGTTCCACATCTGAAGTTTATGTCACAGTGAAGCCCTATACTTCAATTAAAAAAGCAAAGCAATAAAATTTCTGGAGATATATAATTGGAAATAATTTCTAAAGTTAATAATGTGCCAGAGGAAACTCATTATTCAATAATACATTCAAACCCTGAATAAAAATTCAGTTGCTCTAGTGCCTGAGTAGAAAGAGTTGCTGACTCTATACTGAAGAATCAGTGAAGAATCAGTGACCAAGTATGTCAGAATCTTGCTTAGTTGATCTTACTGGAATGTAGGGCAGGTAGGAGATTTGAGTGGGAAGAGACATGCTCTAGTAGACTTCTTTTTACCTTGACAGGGCTCATCTGATGTTCCCTTGAAGTTATTGGTTTGATTTATTCTTTAGTATGTGTATTATTTTACAGTTATTTTTTTAAAGCCAGTTCTACCACTACACCAATCTGCCACCACACATTCCCTCAAATATGTAGGTAACAATAACTTCAGTTACTTCAAGTTTATGCATATTTAATAAGTTGTGAAATGCACTTTTTTCCTCCATTCTTACATGTTTTCCAGAGGTGATTCAGAGAAAAGGAGAGAACATCTTATATTAATCTGCAGTCTTAACAAGAAGCAGAGTCCTATCACTTTTCTTTGAATTGGCTCTTGAATTGGCATTTTTATTACTTGATTAACTACCAATCCTCCTGATTAAGTCTGATCAAAAGTCCTCTAACAAACACACAGACACATGCACATACACTATATAGAAATATGTTTCTATATATGTAGAATCTTACTATCAAAACCGAAGGAAATGTGATGAGACCTGATCTCTGTAATCTCATGGGAATCACTTATCACACTGAAAAACAGAGAGTACCTTACCAACATGAGAATCTACTCCCCACCTACATCAAACATCCTCAACCAGAATCAGAACGACACCAGACATCCAGTCCATTCTCAACCAGACATTCTCAACTGGAATTTGGGTCATAAAACTTGGGACAATATCGACTTCCAGGGACCTCAAGGCTCTTGAGCCTATAAAACACCCTTCAACCTACCCCAGGACACAGCTCTCCACTCTAGGCCCCCTAACTGGCCATGGAGTCTACCACTCCTAACTCTTCTCCCCTGATTAAAGCTTTTCTTTATCTGCTTTCCCAACTCCACTTGACTTATTTTATGCCTTGTAATTCTAACACTTTACTTTTACCATTTATTGTCAGATAACTTGATTATGCCTAAATTAAAAATAGTCAAAATAATTCTACATTAATTTTAATGTGCAAATATAATTATGTGCTTATTATGAAATTTTATTTTTATATTTTACTTTTTTACTTTGGATAGAGACAGAGAAATTGAGAAGGAGAGGAGAGATAGAGACATCTGCAGCATTGTTCCACTGACTATGAAGCTTCCACACCTGCAGATGAGGATAGGACTTGAATTCAAGTCCTTGCTCAGTGTAACATGTGTCCTCTATTGGGTGCACCACATCCTAACACCTTAGGATGAAATTTTAAATGTGGAATTATTAAAGCTAGTAATAAAAGACTGCTTGAATAAAGACAGATTATTTAAGACTTTTTTTGATACTTAGTATTGGATTTCCTTCCAGATAACTTCTGGCAATTTAAACTCTTAACAAAAATATGTGACCATGTCTATCTCAACATACATAGTGGATATAATAATAATTCTTAAAAGTTTTTTCAGGGGCAGAGCCAAGATAGCAATTTGGAAACAACACTTGGTGTGAGCTCCAAAAAGAAGCAGCTTACCACCTGGGGTTCTCAGGAGAGGGTAAGTTACCTGGCGCATCCATGAAAGGGTGAATAAGAGATGTTCAGGGTGACACCTTGGGCTGGCAGAGGCCAAACAGACAAAGAAAGGAAAATCTTTGGCTTCATTATTTCTGAACTCACCCTTCCCCCTCCCAGAGCCAGCTGCTCCTAGCAGGCTTCCTGCAGAGCTATTTTCTTTACCAAGATTCCAGACCTAGCAGGGATGTCATTCAAAGGCCTTTTTTTTTTTTAAAGGAGACTGGAGCTCTATTTGAGTGACAGAATACTTGACCTATCAGGACCTCAGCCTTGCCTGGGAAAACTACTTGGAGGTTTTTTGTTTGTTTGTTTGTTTGTTTTGTTTTTTGACAATTCTTATAATTGGTTGTCTTTGCTCAGGCTGTATGCAGCCAGGCTGGAACAGTCCAAGCTGCAGACTGACTGCTAGGGTTTTTTTTACTCTATTTTCACTACTGTTTTCTTTTTTTTCCTTTCTTCTTCTTTTCTTCCTTCTTTGGCTTTTTGAATTCACTGACACTCACTTGTGAATTATTTTGTGGAAGAAATCTGACTTGGAGTGAACTCTCTGTGTCTCTCTGCTCTACTTTACTTTCTCCTCTGGTTGTCCCTGGAATTTATAGTGTACACTATATTTGCATAATTGTCTACTCTTGCTTTCCCTTTTTTTCCTCTTTTTCTTTTGGTTGTGTTTGTTATTTTTCTTGGACTGGAGGTGTTGTTTGGCTAACTGGTATTGGTTTAACTACATCAATCCTTGCTTCAGTTGCTATTGCTGTAATTTCTGTGGTTTTTGACTGCTTTTGTGAAAAGTCTTTAGTATAGCATGGCTAGTACTCAGAATACAACAACTGGAGAATGACATAACAGAAAAACTCAAACCACATCAATAAAAATAAATGGCTCAATCAATAGCAAATAAAACTGCTACCACAATGAATCAGGACAGGAGCCCAGAGGAAACTTCAAATCAGTTGCAGGTAACCATCGATAGTAAAAGTATGCAAGCAATAGTAAACCTAATAACCACATAAATGAAGACAACTATGAAGGAAAGGGCTATCAGAATTAGGGACACAACAGATGAGACCCTCAAGGAAAATACAAGCTACATAGAGGTAATTAGAGAACTGAAAGCTGAAATAGCTGAGCTAAAAGGACAATGAGCAGAACAAGCTAATATTATAACTGACCTGAAGAAAGAAGCTGAGGGAAGGGAAAGAAAATTAACAGAAGCAGAAAGCAGAATTATCGAGATAGAGGGTGAGCTAGAGAAAACTTAAAAAGAGGTAAAAAATAAAGTTCAAAAAGAGATTGAGAGACACTGAAAACAACAACAGAGACATATGGGATGATGTCAAAAGAAGTAACATTCATATAATTGGATTACCAGAGGAAGAAAGAGAGGAAGGAGAAGAAACATTCTAGAGGAGATAGTAAAAGAAAATTTCCCAGACGTAAACAACAGAAAGAACATTAAGATTCAAGAGGCCCAGACAGTCCCAAACAGAATCAACCCAGACCTGAAGACACCAAGACACATCATTGTTAAATGAAAAGAAGAATAAAGAAAGGATCCTAAAGGATGCAGGTGAAAAACAAAAAAATCACATACAGGGGAAAACCCATAAGACTATCAGAAGATTTCTCTACCTAAACTTTAAAAGCCAGAAGAGAATGGCAAGATATCTACTGAGCCCTGAATGAAAAAGGGTTTCAACCAAGGATACTATATCCTGCTAGACTTTCATTCAGACTAAATGGAGGGATAAAAACCTTCTCAGACAGGCAACAGTTAAAGGAAGTAACAATCACCAATCCTGCCCTGAAAGAGGTTCTAAAAGACCTCTTATAAGCAAGAACATCACCACAATACTTGCCATATATCAGAGCAAATAAAAAATTGTTGAATAATGGCACTACAATACATTAAATCCTTAATATCAGTAAATGTTAATAGCTTAAACTCGCCCATTAAAAGCCACAGAGTGGGAGGATGGATCAGAAAACACAACCCAACCACATGCTGCTTGCAAGAATCCCATCTGACCTAACAAGACAAACAGACTTAAAGTGAAAGGATGGAAAACTATCATACAGACTAATGGACCACAAAATAAGGCAGAAACAGACAATCTCATCTCTGACACCATAAATTTAAATTAAATAAAGTAATAAAAGATAGGCAAGGCCATTACATAATGATTAGAGTATCAATCTACCAAGAAGATTTAACAATTGTTAGCATCTATGCATCAAACACCTACTGAAAGAACTACAAAAATGCATCAATAGTAATCTAATAGTAGTGGGAGACTTTAACACCCCAATCTCACATTTAGATCAATGAAGCAGAGAATAAACAAACAAGAGAATTAAATGAAGAGATGGACAGACTAGACATCCTGGACATTTTCAGAGTTGTTCACCTCCCAAAAATTTAATACACATTCTTTTCAAATCCACATAGCACATCCTCAAAGATAGACCATATGTTAGGCCACAAAGACAGTATCAACAAATTCAAGAGAATTGAAACCATCCCAAGTATCTTCTCAGACCACAATGGAGTAAAGCTAACATTTTTTTTTAAATTTTTTATTTAAGAAAGGATTAGTGAACAAAAACATAAGGTAGGAGGGGTACAACTCCACACAATTCCCACCACCCAATCCCCATAACCCACCCCCTCCCATGGTAGCTTTCCCATTCTCTAGCCCTCTGGGAGCATGGACCCAGGGTCGTTGAGGGTTGCAGAAGGTAGAAGGTCTGGCTTCTGTAATTGTAAAGCTAACATTTAACAACAAACAGAAAACTACTAAAAGTCACAGAATTTGGAAACTCAACAACTTGCTGCTTAATAACCACTGGGACAGAAAGGCACTCAAGCAAGAAATTCAAATGTTCCTTGAAACAAATGAAAATGAAGACAGAAGCTATCAAAATATTTTGGACACAGCTAAAGAAGTACTGAGAGGGAAACTCATAGCCATACAATTGCACATTATAGAACAAGAAAAAGCTCAAATAACAGACCTTATTGCACACCTTAAGGACTCAGAGGAAGAGGAACAAAGGAACCTTAAAGCAACCAGAAGGACAGAAATTAGACTAGGAGTAGAATTAGAGCAGAAATAAAACAGCATCGAAAATAAGAGAACCATACAAATGATCAATGAAGCCAAATGTTGGTTCTTTGAAAAATTAAATAAGATCGAAAACCCCTAGCCAGACTTACTAAAAAAAGAAAGAAAGAAAAAGAATAAGACTCAAATAAATAGAATTGTAATGATAGAGGAGATATCACAACTGACACCACTGAAATCCAGAAAATCATGCAAAACTTTATGAAAAACTATATGCCACCAAGCTAGAGAATCTGGAAGAAATGGAAGAATTCCTGGAAACATATACCCTTCCAAAACTGAACCAAGAAGACCTACAAAAGCAACATCTATCCTATTCCCCATACTACAATACCTGGTAATAAATGTATTACCTCATCTGATTCTTCTAAAAATGAAAAAAAAAAAAAAGATAAGAAACCTTTTATGAAAGAGAATACCAAGACTTTAAAGAACTGATTTCTCTGGTCAGAAAAAGTTGGGCTGAGGTATCAAATCCCAGTAAATCTGACTCTAAAGCCATCATCTTAACTACTGTACTATACTTTTTTTTATCCTATTATAGAAAACATAAAAGTTTATCTAGTGAGACAAATACTTTTCTGTCCCTAAATTCTAGAGGAGATTTATTGTGTGGATGTCAGGCAACAATGATGGATAATGTCTTTGACCCACGTTTTACAGAAAATAGAGTAACATTTTTAAAATGGCCATCTCTTGTTTATCAGCCTCTCATAACAGCTCAGTTCATAACACTGAATCATAACTAACTGCAAGCATTTCCATGGAGTCCAAGGCTTAGACAGCTCAAATATGCTGCTATCTATAATCAATTTGGTTCAGGAATGTATTTATCATATGCCCAACATAGGGAGAGTCATAAAGAATCACAAGGCAGTGTTTAATTTTGAGGAAATAGCAGACAAATGGCAGATTCTATTAGAGAGGGGAAGAAGCCATGCAGAAAAGTCAGTGTGGGTTAGCAGTTATCTGTTCTCCTAAATATCAAAAAAGAGTTTCTTACAGGAAAAAAATGATTCGAGAACTGAAGATGGGCTGATAACTTGTTCTGGGTATGTGAGACTCTAAGAAGCTGGAGGAGTTAAACTCAGAACCAAGCTGAAGAAGTGTCCAAAGGATATGAAATGTTGCAACATTGTATCTCCAGGCTCAGTACTTGTTGAAACTTTAACTTAAAAGGGCTTAAGATGCAGCACATAATGGATACAGCTGGAAGATGGCTTGGAGTAGATTTAAATAATTCAAGGCTTTATTTGGATGATTCAGAGGTGAAGGGCAAGTATCTCGGTACTGCAAAACAAGTAATTATCATCAGGGATTAGGAATATGCTAGGTCCATAAGGTCTGTGAATAGTTATCAAAAGTTCAGTCCCATGAGATAAATAATTACCAGCTGAGGTATAGGTTGCTTATGGCTATAGGGGAATTCTTAAGAGTTTACCAGCTAACTGAGTCACATGTGTTCAGGTCCAGGATAAGTAGCCATGGTAGGCACCTCAAACAGTTTCAGCAGATGCATCTGAGTAGGAGAAGAAGCTGCAGCCAAAAAACCCTAGACTTCTGGTTGGCTGTGCTTTTGAGTTTATTCAGTCCACCCACAATGCCTTGTACACCCACACAGACTGGAACCACCCACAGTCCAACATACATCTGTGCAGATCACTGTGTGCTTTGTCGCCAAGGCTGACATCAGCCTAGCACTGTGCTGGACTTCCTATGGTCGCCAGTATACTGCATCACAACAGTTGAAATCCCCTACTACTATTGTGTTGCTGTTAATATATTCTTGTAGCCCTTTCAGTAGATGTTTGATGTATTTAGATGGCTTCTCATTGGGTGCACAGATGTTAATAGTCATTAAAACCTCTTGATTGACTAATCTTCTGAGCATTAAGTAATATCCACTCCTATCTTTTTAAATTTTATTTATTTTAAGGTCTATCATGTCAGGTTGAGAATAGCTGTTCCTGCCCCTTTTGTGGTCCATTGGCTTGTATGGTAGCTTTCCATCCTTTCACTTTGAGTCTGTGTTTGTTTTACTGAGTTAGGTGGGATTCCTGCAGACAAAATATGGTCGGGCTGTGTTTTCTGAGCCATCTTCTTACTCTGTGTCTTTTAATAGGTGAATTCAGGTCACTGACATTTGTTGATATCAAAGATTGAAGATGTTTTAATGTCATTATTCTAAAATTTTAGAGTGTTCTCATACATTGCATGTTTATGATGCTATGATTGTTTATAAGAGAACTTTCAGAGCTTTTTACAGGGCAACTTGGTGATAGTTGATTACTTCAACTGTTGCTTGTCTGAGAAGGTTTTTAATGCCTCCATCTAGTCTGAATGACAGTCTAGCAGGATACAGTATTCTTGGTTGAAAGCCTTTCTCATTGAGCACTCGATGGATATCTTGCCATTCTCTTCTGACCTGTAGTGTTTGTGTGGAGAAGTCTACTGCTAATCTTATGGGTTTTCCTCTGTAGGTGACTCTTTGTTTTTCTCTTGTAGCCTTCAGAATCCTTTATCCTTATTCCTTTTCATTCTAAATATGATGTGTTTTGGTGTCTTTAAGTCTAGGTTAATTCTGTTTGGGACCCTCTGATCTTCTTGAACCTTTATGCCTTTTATGTTGTCTAGATTAAGAAAGTTCTCAGCTATTATGTCTTGTAGAATGATTTCTTCCCCTCCCTCTCTTTCTTCCTCTGGTAAGCCAGTAATGTGTACTTATTTCTTTTGAAGTCATCCCATATGTTTCTGTTGTTGTTTTCAGCATCTCTCAATCTCTTTTTGAGATCTCTTACTTCTTTCTTAGTTTTCTCTAATTCATCTTCAATCTTGTTAATTCTGTTTTATGCCTTATTTATTCTATTCTTTCTCCCCTCTGTTTTTTTCTGTATCTCAGCTATGATGTTACTCTGTTCTTATACTGTATTAGCTTGTTCAGCTATTTCAGCTTTCATCTTTCTAATTACCTCATGATAGTGTTTTATTTCAGAGTCTTATTTGCTGTTTCCCCATTTCTGATTATCTTACTTTCAAATTTTTGCTTCACTCATGTGACTAATAACTCAACTAGTGTTTTGATCTTGTCTGCAAACCTTTTTTTTTTTTGCGGGGGGGGGGGCTGCAGTATCTGAGCATTTGCCCTTGTTCATTTCTCCAATGTTTCTTCTTGGTTTAGCCATTGTATATTGTATTTTATGAGGTTATTCTCTCAGTACTCTTCAATCCACTAATCACACTTGCCTGGATTGACTTGTGTCTAAGTAGGATACTTAAAGAATTCACAGTTATGGAGTCTTGACTTGTGTTCTCAGGTGATCTTTGTTATTCCTAGTTGAGCCTGGAGAGTAGAGAGATGCAGCTGCTGCTACTGTGCTGGTTGTTGATGGCAAGCAGGCAGTGCTATTGTGATCTCTAGAATTCTCTTATTTTTATGATCCACAGCAAGTGGGATGGGGTGGGGGGTGCTTGCTTTATGTTATCTTGTGGTCACAAATGCTTTGTTTTATGTTGTGTCCTTGCCTTAAATTCAGAGGGCTAACTACCCATTGAGTCAAAGTTTTAAGCCCCTTTCTCTTTTCTTCTGGCACTAGAAACAACCTCCATTGCTTGCTGTGTGTAAAGGAAAATTGCCAAAATGGCAGAGCTCACTCCATGCCACCCTGAGCTCTGATTTGACTGCTGTTCTTCACCTCATGCCCCTTTTTGCCCCAGTCATATGTGAGCAAGCACGCAGCTGAGGCTGCAGGTCTTCCAGCTGTACATTATGACTTCACTTGGGTCTCTTGTGATTATTTGTTGTTTTGGGAGTAGAAATGATTTAATCCCTGTTATTCCATTGGGAATACATTTTTAAAGCTGCATGTATATCTTCCTAGTTATGTTTGAGATCATAGTAAAAATATTGAAAATATACAAAGACTTGACTTTCATGTAATGCTTGCCAATAAATGCTGTCAAATGGACTTTTTCAGTCCACCAATAATATAGCAATTGGACACAAAGACAGTACAATACTGCTCGTTATTCATTTTTTTCAGTAAATATTTATCAAGACCATTATAAATTGGAGATTACTTTTCTTTTTGTAGATGAAAAAAATTAAGCATGAGAAGTTAAGCATGTTGACCAAAGACACACTTTGAGTTAACAGGATTTTGTTCTAGCTTTCCAAGCCAGTAATCTTTCTAATTCTGCAAAGTCATGCTTTCTCCATTTTACTTCTTTGAAAAATGATCATTTTGAAAGGTTTGAAATATATTAAATTTTAAAGCAAAAATTCTTTTCAGATACATATTGTTATCTAATGGGGAGAAATCAAGATATTACCATTTGTGCCTTTTATTTCCTTTTTAAAATATTTTATTTATTTATTTATTTTAATGAGAGAAATAAAGAGAGAAAAATTCACAGAGAGATCAGAGCACTGCTCAGCTCTGGTTTATGATGGTGCTAGGGACTGAAGCTGGGACCTCAAAGTCTCATTCATGAAAGTCTTTTACATAAACATTCTGCTTTTTCTCTAGCCCTCCTTGCTAACCATTTGTGCTTTTTCCATAAATACAACTAACACAACTTAGAAACTACATCAACTGAGGCACATTCCCCCCAGGATTAAAGCACACAACTAACAAAATGATATTGCTGTATATGTATATATATATACATATATATTTTTATATATATAGTTTTTTTTCTTTATAAAAAGGAAACACTGACAAAACCATAGGATAAGAGGGTTACAACTCCACACAGTTCCCACAACCAGAACTCCATATCACATCCCTTCCCTTGATAGCTTTCCTATTTTTTAACCCTCTGGGAGTATGGACCCAAGGTCCTTGTGGGACGCAGAAAGTGGAAGGTCTGGTTTCTGTAATTGCTTCCCTGCTGAACATGGGTGTTTACACGTTGATCCATACTCCCAGCCTGCCTCTCTCTTTCCCTACTGGGGCAAGGTTCTGAGAATCAGAGCTCCAGGACAGTCTGTTGAGGGAAATATGTTGAGGGAAGTCTGAAGAGGTTGTCTGTCCAGGGTATTCTGGCTGGCATCATGCTAGCATCTGGAACCTGGTGGCTGAAAAGAGAGTTAACATACAAAGTGAGATAAGTTGTTGACTAATCATGAACCTAAAGGCTGGAGTAGTACAGATGAAGAGTTAGGGTGCCTCTGTTTTGTAGATAGCTAGTAGGCATATTTTAGTTATATTCCAAAGGGCCTGTGGCTATACTAGTTTTTTTTTTCTTTCTTTCTTTCTTTTTTTCCCCCCTGAGCCTGAAATCTGATATACAGGTGGATCTAAGTTATTGTCTGGGGAGATGATGTCATGACTGGAAAAAAAAAAAGCTGAATCAGGGAAGAGAGTAGCTCCCAAATATGGGAAAGGTGTATAAATGTTGACTGTAAACCCCGTTGATTGGATCTGATCTGGGGTCCATATTCAGCTTAGGAGCCTCTGACTGTGACCTCTGAATCCCTGTAGATCTGAGCTCACATTCTGTGGTCATGAGTAGAAATGTTCCAAGCTGCCTCAATTTAAGGATCCATCTTCCTCAGGTGTAGCATAGAGTTGTTGTCCAGCCTCCCTTTAGAGGATGGAACATTCTCTACTGTTGTTGATGCAAGTTGAGGGCAAGGTCCTATGGGGGCCCACAAAGGGGTCTATTTTGTTGTTCCTGATAGAGATGACAGGTAATAATGGAAAGAGGGATTTATTTGAGGTCTACGCCCATCATGTCTCTTTGGGAATCTCAGGACTTCTAGCCTAGTTTTTGAGGTCCTTGTTGGAAACTATTATGCACAAAGGATGTAATTCCAGATCCTGTCTTAAGTTCACCTTTATGCCTGTGTTATGCTCGTACCATATTGTTTTCACTACTGTAGCTTTGGTTGAATTTTGACATTAGAAAATGCAAGTCCTCCATGTTTGTTCTTTCCAGTACTGTTTGGCTACTGGGGACCCATTAAGATTTCATATGTATTCTAGAATTTTTTTTTCTAGTTCTGAAAAAAAAAAGAAACTCTGATAGGAGATGCATTAAATTTTCTTTCTTTTTTATTTTTTTTATTCCCCTCTCATATTAATTAAATAGCTATTTATATGACTACAAATTAATGGGAGTGTACATAAACACCATTGCCACCACCAAAGACTGTGTCCCATCCCATTCTCTCCCTTCCTCTCCCCCCACCCCCCCGTGAAACTGAACATCCACCCTCACCCTCAACCCAGGGTTTTTACTTTGGTGCCCTACTCCAGATTCTTTTTTATACTATTTTAAATTATATTGATTTTTTTATTTTAATTTCAGACTGTTCTTTTTCAGTGTGTAGAATTGTGATTGATTTCTGTGTATTAACTTGGTACTCTAGCAATATGCTAAATTTATTTGTTCTTTTTTATTAATTTTTATTTTTATTCTATTGGATAGAGACAGAAATAAAGATATTAGGGGACAGAGAAAGGGAAAGAGAAGAAGAGACATCTGAAGCAATATTTCACTGCTTGTGAAACTTTCCCCTACCTGGGACTTGAACTTAGGTCCTTGCACATGGTAGCCTGTGCCTTCAGCTAGTTGCACCACTGCCTGGCCCTTTGAATTCATTAGTTCAATATGCACATGATACCATGCACAAGGACCTGGGCTCCAGTCCCCACTGCAGGGTGGAAGCTTCACAAGTAGTGAAGCAGGTCTATATGCTCTTTCTCTCCCTCTTTCTCTCTCACTTTCTCCTTTTCTCTCTCTCTCCCTCTATTTCTCCCCCATACTGCCTTAATTTCTCTCTAGCCTATGTAGAAAAGAAGAATTTTCCACATCTAAGATCATATAATTTGTAAACAGACATAATTTTACTCCTTTCATCCCTATTTCAGTGCATTTTACTAATTTTATTCTTGCCTTATTTCTCTGAACAGGAATTGTAGGACTATGTTGAATAGAAGAGACAACAGTAGGCATCTTTTCTTGTTCATGATCTTAGAGGAAATAATTCAGTTTTTCACCATATGTTCACTAAACATTGAGCATAATGTTTGCTGTGATTTTTCTTAATGGACCCTATATATTGGTTTTCAACATAAAACCATTTTTGCATCTAAGGAATAAACCTCATTTAGTCATGATATGTTATTATTTTTATATATAGTTGGATTGCATTTCCTAGCTTGTTATCCTTACTGTGTCTTTATTTCTCATACCAAAATAATGTTGGCTTCCTAAGATGAATTGAGAAACATTTTTTTCTTCTTTTATATTCTGAAAACATTTTATAGAATGTGTATTATCTCCTAACTGCTTGTTAGAAATTGCCATTTGAAGCCATCTGAGCCTGAAGATTGGTTTGTTGGAACTTTTTTTCCCAATATCAAATTGAATTTATTTAATAGATATAGAGTTATTCCAAATGTTTATTTATTTGGACTGATGAATTATCATTTGTAATTTTAATAAACTTGCTAATTTAATTCAATTCTTTAAATTTATAGGCATAATTTTCTTAGATTTTATTATATTTTCTGGTTATAACTTCCACCATATATATATATATATATATATATATATATATATATATGAAATAGCTGGCTTTTTCAATATGTGTTTTATTAATTTGTTTATTTTTTCTATCTCTTCATCAGCCTAAATAAAGATTATAATTTCATTGATTCACCACATCAATAAAAGCAAAACCAAAAACCACATGATAATCTCAATAGATGCAGAGAAAGCCTTTGACAAAATCTAATACCCATTCATGCTCAAAACACTACAAAAAATGGGAATAGATGGAAAATTCCTCAATATATTGGAGGCCATATATAGCAAACCTACAGCCAACATCATACACAATGGACAGAAGCTGAAAGCATTCCCCCTCAGATTGGGGACTAGACAGGGCTGTCCATTATCACCATTTCTCTTCAACACAGTATTGGAATTCTTGCCATAGCAATCAGGCAAGAGAAAGAAATCAAAGGAATACAGATAGGAAGGGAAGAAGTCAAGTTCTCACTATTTGCAGATGATATGATAGTATAAATAGAAAAACCTAAAGAATTCAGCAGAAATCTACTGGAAGTTATTAGGCAATATAGCAAGGTGTCAGGCTACAAAATCAATGTACAAATATCAGTGGCATTTACTTATGAAAACACTAAAACTGAAGGAGAAGACGTCCAGAAATCACTCCCATTCACTGTTGTTGCAAAAATCAGTAAAATACTTAGGAATAAAGCTGACCAAAGAAGTGAAAGACTTGTATACTAAAAACTATCAGTCACTATGCAAGGAAATAGAAAATTATAACAGGAAATGGAAAGACTTCCCATGCTCATGGATTGGAAGAATTAATATCATCAAAATGAATATTCTCTCCAGAGCCGTATACAAATTTAACACAATACCATCAAAGTTCCACTAAGCTCCTTTAAGAGAATAGAACAAAAATTACAATAACTTATCTGGAACCACAAAATACCTAGAGTTGCCAAAACCATCTTGAGGAAAAGAAACAGAAACGGAGGCATCACATTCCCAGATCTCAAACTATATTACAAGGCCATCATCATCAAAATAGCCTGGTACTGGAACGAAAATAGGCACACAACCAGTGGAACAGAACTGAAAGCCCAGAACTAAACTCCCACACCTACGGACATCTAATCTTTGACAAGGGGGCCCAAAGTATTAGATGGAGGAAGGAGGCTCTCTTCAATAAATGGTGCTGGGAAAACTGGGTTGAAACATGCAGAAGAATGAAACTGAACCACCTTATCTGACCAGAAACAAAAATCAACTCCAAATGGATCAAGGACATGGATGTTAGATAAGAAAAAACTATCAAATACTTAGAGGAAAACATTGGTGGAGCACTTCCCCACCTAAACCCCAAGGACATCTTTGATGATACAAATCCAACTGCAAGGAAGACTAAAGCAGAAACAAATCAATGGGACTACATCAAATTGAAAGCTTCTGCAGAGCCAAAGAAACTATCACACAAACAAGGAGACCCCTCACAGAATGGGAGAAGATCTTCACATGCCATACATAAGACAAGAGACTAATCACCAAAATATACAAAGAGCTCAGCAAACTTAGCAACAAAAAAGAAAATGACACCATTGAAAAATGGGCCGAGGATATGAACAGAACATTCACTACAGAAGAGATCCAAAAGGCTAACAAACACATGAAAAATTGTTCCAGGTGGCTGATTGTCAGAGAAATGCAAATAAAGACAACATTGTGATACCATCTCACCCCTGTGAGAATGGCATACATCAAAAAGGACAGTATCAACAAATGCTGTAGAGGCTGTGGGGACAGAGGAATCCTTATGCACTGCTGGTAGAAATGTAAACTTGTCCAGCCTCTGTGGAGAGCAGTCTGGAGAACTCTCACAAGGCTAGACATGGACCCTCCATATGACCCAGTAATTCCTCTCCTGGGAATATACTCCAAGGACTTCATAACACCCAAACAAATAATCATTTGTACATCTATTTTCATAGTAGCAGAATTCGTAATAGCTAAAACCTGGAAGCAACCCAGGTGTCCACCAACAGATGAGTGACTAAGAAAGCTGTGGTATATATACACAATGGAATACTACGCAGCTATTAAGAACAATGAACCCACCTTTTCTAACCCATCTTGACTGGAGTTAGAAGGAATCATGTTAAGTGAGCTAAGTCAGAAAGATAAATATGAGTATGGGATGATACCACCCATCAACAGAAGTTGAGAAAGAAGAGTAGAAAGGGAAACTCAAAGCAGAATTTGACTGAATTTGTATTAGAGCACCAAAGTAAAAACCCTGGGGTGAGGGTGAGGGTGAGGGTGTATATTCAGCTACCCGGGGCAGCAGTGGGTGGGGGGGAGTGGTTGGGATGGGACACAGTCTTTTGGTGGTGGGAATGACACCATGTGTTTATGTACACTCCTATTAATTTGTAGTCAAATAAATCACTATATAATTAATATGAGAGGGGAAAATTGAGTGTATGTCTCAAACTTTTTAAAGCAGAGACTGAGTCTTTTTAATACATAGGCTGAGTCTTTGATATGTTGACTCTCTCAAAAGCCTAGACCAGGGAGAACAGAAGCAACTGGTAGCACAGCTATCTATAAATAATGTCAAAGGACATATATTATGGTGATGTTGGGTATGATACAGCAAATCCGAACAAAGGGATTTTTCAAGTTAATCCAATTACCAAATAACATTATTATAACAATAACTATTTATTGTCTTCTTGAACCCTAAGAAAGCAGGAACCTCACATTTCCCCTGCAGAGCCTATATTTCCCCTAGTCCTGGAACCTCTGGGGTGGGGCACACATTCCTGCATGCTTCTCTCAATTAATACCAAATGATTGCATCCTCCAATCCCAACCTAATCAACTCAACGAGTACCACCTCAGCATGCTTCACTTCAGACTGTGTCCTGAGACTTCAGGTGTGGAATGTCAATCCTTCAGCTTTATTACTCGGGTGAGACCTTTCCTTTCATGGTATTCTCTAATTCCTTTCCAGTAGGTTCACCTCCTAACAAAGTCCCCAAACCTAGATATACACCAGGTCCTGTGAGATACAGCTTATGTTCCCATGTATCCATATATTAGGACAAAATATACCTGAAAGCAAGAGTACACAATAGTCTGTAGTGAGTCAGTATCAAGTTTCTAATGAAATAGTATCTAATTAGACTTAGATACCCTCCTCACCTACTTCCAATTACAGATCTCTTACTCACTCCAAAGCTAACCTTAGCAAAGCAAGGACTGCAAAAGCTGATTAAGGGCAAGAGACTGGCATATTTTAACTATGACTCTTTAATCACTATCAGGCATCAGGCCATCACATCAGCTGGGGCCCTATTCTAGGAGTCCTGAGATTCCCAAACAGACATGATGAACCTAGACCTCAAATAAATCCCTCTCTCCATTTTAACTGGTCATCTCTATCAGGAACAACAAAATAGACCCCTTTGTGGGCTCTCCATAGGACTTTGCCCTCAACTTGGATCAACAATGGTAGAGAATGTTCCATCCTCCAAAGAAAGGATGGACAACATACTCTATGCTACACCTGAGGAAGATGGGTCGATATGGGGGCAGCTTGGAATGTTCCAAATCATGACCACAGAATGTGAGCTCAGATCTACAGGGATACAGAGGTCACATAGGTTCCTAAGCTGAATATGGGCTCCAGACCAAATTAAATCAATGGGGTTTACAATAAACAATATTTATACACCTTTCCCATATTAGGGAGCTACTTTCTTCTCTGATCCACCTTTTTGTACCTTTTACAGCCATAGCATCAACTCCCCAGACAATAACTTGGATCCACCTGCATATCAGATTTCAGGCTCAGGGAGAAAAAAAAAAAAAACTAGTATAGCCACAGACCCTTTGGAATATAACTAAAATACACCTACTAGCTATCTACAAAACAGAGACACCCCAACTCTTCATCTGCACTATTCCAGCCTTTAGGTCCATGATTGTTCAACAATTTGTTTGGCTTTGTTATGTTAATTCTCTTTTCAACCACCAGGTTCCAGATGCTAGCATGATGCCAATCAGACTTCCCTGGACAGACAACCCCACCAATGTGTCCTGGAGATCTGCTTTCCCAGAGCCCCACCCTACTAGGTAAAGAGAGAGGTGGGCTCAGAATACAGATTGGCCAGTCAAAGCCCATGTTCAGCAGGGAAGCAATTACAGAAGCCAGACATTCCACCTTCTGCATCCCATAATGACCCTGGGTCCATACTCCCAGAGGGTTAAAGAATAGGAAAGTTTTCAGGGGAGGGGATGGGATATGGAGTTCTGCTGGTGGGAATTGTGTGGAGTTGTACCCCTCTTATCCTATGGTTTTATTAATGTCTACTTTTTAAAAATAAATAAATAAATAAATAAAATAAAGTATTGATTCATGTGGGGAAGACCCAAAACTTTGGTAAAGGATGAAATCACTAGAATGATTACACCATGCATAGATGTGAAATTATACCCTTGAAATCTTAATATATATCTTATATATAAGACTTTAAAGTCTTAGAGGCAGTTTGTAATTTAGTTACTACTTCTTTTTTGTTTGTTTCTTTTGCAAGTTACTGTTCAGTTCTCTATCTCCTTCAAATAAGTGAAGCCATCAGAAAGTACAATACTATATGTCACATACATTTAATCCCTTTTACATAACTTGTCTGCCCCCTTTATTCTGTAAAAAATCAGTAGAATCCTTTCTTGGAACAAAATATGCCATGAAACCCTAATACTTGAGACTATTAAAATTTCAAGTTTTCCTGACTAAAGCTTTGATGACTACTCTCCTATCATTCATTTACTCTGCAATGAATTCACTTAAAGAGATACATTAAGAGGGGTAGGGTATATCTTCCTTATTTCTCTCTGAGTGACTCTAATGCATGACTTGTCTATATACATCGGTATCTGTTTCTGTCTATATCTTGCTTGCATAGTATATGAATTGTCTTTATGTTTATGGAATCACCACTGAGCAAAATATTTGTTAATTTGAACATATTTTGTCAAAAACAACAAAAAACATGGTTGAGGCCTTCTATGATCACAAAAAGTGAGATATGAGTGTTTCACTTTGTAGCACTTGGCCTCTTTCTTTCTTTGGTTCTCTTATATATGAAGTAGGAATAATGATATCAATAATAACCTAATAGAATTCTTGGGTGGTCTCAATGACTTATCATATATCAACAGACCTAATAGCATATAACTCCATCTTCAAAGGAACCTACAGATACTAGTTTGGTTTTTGTTGGTTTTTTTTTTTTTCTGTTTTTGTTGTATTCTAATTCCTGATTTTTCCACATCAATATGTATGCCTTGTGTAATGTCAAAAAATATGGAAAATATTGAGAGCCAAAAAAACAACTAGACTACTTCTTAAACTATAGAGGCTTCAATATTTTTCTAAGTGAAAATTAAGTTTGTGGATGTTGTGATTATAAAAAATATCTTTACAAGAGACTGAAAATTGCTTTTTGTTCAGAACACTGTGCTAGAGAGTTTTTAACTTTGGATTAGCAAACTAATTTCTGATCTGAGCAAACTAATTTCTGATCTGAGCTCTACAGACTATTAGGGGCTCTGTTGGGGATATCTCTGAGATTAGAGCAGAAAATAAAGGGAGAAGGACTGAGCAGAGACCACATACCTCTCTTCTTATACTTGGAAAACTGCATTTTTAGCCATTTTATGTAGTAGACATTTAAGAGAGAAAAACAAATAGTTGAGAGCAGTTGTCATGGATCAAGTAGAACATACAGGATGAATATTTGAAGTCCATCAAGCCCACGAAGATGACTCATTAGAACAGCGAGAAATAAAAAGAAATAAATGTGCAATGAGGAGAAGAAATTTTTCCTGAAATAAATACTAGGTGTCAATTTTATGAGAATGATTAATGAGACCATTTTTTAATAGGGTAGGATACCATGATGACCCAAAATTATGCATTAACTGTTGTAGAAAACTTCTGATTTTTACAGTGACTCTCATCAATGTTCCAAGTTTATAGTCAAAGAATATTATTAAATTGCTTTGTGTTCTTAGAATCTTGAAGTCCAAGAAACTCTGAGCTATGTCACTGCCAGTTCTTGCAAAGCAGCTCAATTTTAAAAGAACCTCTGGGCTTTACTATCCCCAAAGGACAGCCTTTCCCAGATGCCACTCATAATAGTCTTTTGCCAGCTCACTGTGGAAATCTAGAAATGTCTTTGTAATGCTGAGATTATAAACCAAGTCTCTTCAATTAAGGCCAATCCCAGGAACTTCTGGCCCATCTCACAAAAAAAAAAAAAAAATACTAAGAACTCTTTAGATTACAAGCATCCACTAATGAGTTAAAAAAGAGAAGGGATATATTAGAAATCATTTTATGTTCTTCAAAAATTTCCTTGTGACATCACATATTTATTTACTTAGGAGCATGAAGAATTAATTGGGCTTTTTTAGGGTGGGGCTTTGCATGCTTTCTGATTATCAGCTGGAAGCCTTCTAACTAACCACAATTGCGTTATCCTAAAGCTTAATGGGCACATACCAGAAACAATGTTTTTCCTCTTATACTTTTTGGATGATACATCTTAGAACATATCTCTTCAAATCAGAATGATAGGATTCTCTGTAAGTGGCAAATGAACAGGCCTTTCTATCTTATGGTGTACCTAGTAGAAAACTCACGTTACAGTTCACAAGAACCCACATTCAAGGGTCAGATCCCCACTTTGGAGGAGGAAAGTTTCACAAGCGGTGGAGCAGTGCTACAGGTGTCTCTTCCCCTATCTCCCCTTTCCTCTTAATTACTCTGTCTCTCACTATTATGCCCTGGAATTCCACCTCTCTAGAGCCCTACCTAACTAGGGAAAGATAGAAACTGCCTGGGGTGATGGATCAACCTGTCAATGCCTATGTCCAGCAGAGAAGCAATTACAGAAGCCAGACCTCACACATTCTGCATCCCATAAAGATCTTTGGTCCATATTCCCAGAAGGATAAAGAATTGGGAAATTGCCAATGGAGGAGAGAGGATATGGAACTCTGGTGGTGGGAATTGTATGGATTTGTACCTTCTTATACCACTATCTTGTCAATCCTTGTTAAATCACTAATAATGAAAACAAAATCTGTCTCTTTTCAATAAGTAAATGCAATATTTTTAAAAGAAAAATATACTAAGAAACAGAACACCTTAGTTTTTATTATTTTTTAAATCTACCTAAAAGGTTGATTAATTTACAGAGAGAAGGAGCAAAGTTTACTGCAAGCAGTACTCTAACAGAACATGTTCCCTTTAGTCAACAGCACCAGTGACACTGCTGGGGGTGAGGGGAGAGTCCAGCCTCCACAAAGGAAGGCAGAGCCTAACATCTAAGTCTAATCCCCACAGCAGAAAAATGTTTCTCATCTTGTTGGGGTATTACAATTAAAATTGACTTAAAACTGCCTAATTTTGTAATGATACTGATTACAACTGATTTCTTTTTAATTAAAAGAGTTTTTGTCTTTCAATTTCGAAGTTTGGTGATGATTCTGTGAACCCAACAATGCCATAGACACTTGGCTTCCTTTTCTTTCCCAACTCCAGCCTCATGTTATTGAAGAAATGCTGATTAACATGATTGTTGTTGTTAGAGTACATTTGATTTTAACTGCTTCTTCTGATTATGGTTTATTCATATTTCAGTGACTAAAGAATTCTCTCCAATTATTTTCATCTGAGTCCTGGTGTAAGGATACTAAAATAGGCATTTGTTTTTAAAGGATGCTACCATTTTGATATATATATATATATATATATATATATATATATATTACTTTATTGGGGATTTATGGTTTACAATGAAGACAATTATTGGTCTATATATAGAATTTCTTAGTTTTCTACAAAATGCAATTACCCCCAGACCATGTCTTCCTCCACCGTTATGCACCAGGGCCTGAAAGCACCCCCCAACAGAGTCCTTTACATTGGAGCAATACACAAAACCCAGTCCAAGTTCTGCTTTGTGTTTCTCATTTCAGTTCTTCTCAACTTATGTCTAACAGTGAAATCATTCCATATTTTTCCTTCTCTTTCTGGCTTATGTCACTTGACATAATTCCTTCAAGCTTCCTCCAAGATGAGGTAAAGAAGGTAAATTCACCATTCGTAATAACTGAGTGGTATTCCACTGTGTATATATACCACGACTTTCTCAGCCACTCATCTGTTGTTGTGCACTTGGATTGCTTCTAGGTTTTGGCTACTACAAATTGTGTTGCTATGAACATAGGTGTACACATATCTTAATAACATTACTTGTGTAATAGAAACTATTGGATGTAGTTGGATTCAAGTTCCTATGTTCTGGAATGGCATTTACTTTTTCTAGAAATAATTTTTGAATCATGCTATCAAAGTAACTAGAATATTTTATGTAGAAATGTTCATTCTTGGTATCTGTCACATATTAAACACTTAATATTTGCTAATGTAATGAAAAAATTGATCAATTCCTCAGTCATTGGCAATTCTTTAATAATTCACATTAAAATTGTTAGTAACCTAGTCACCAAAAAATCATCAATCTGAAATATTTTGCTTATATCTTCCTTCTTGGTAAGAGTTTTCCCCCCTTCTTCCCTCCTTTTCCCCCTCCCCCCCCCCCACACTTATGGGTTCTGTGTATATATCTCTTTCTCATCTTTTTTTTTTTTTACCAGAGCACTGTTTGACTCTGGCTTCTGGTGGTGCAGGGGATTGAACCTGGGGCTTTAGAGCCTCAGGCATGAGAGTCTTTTTGCATAGCCATTATGCTATCTACCCCCATCCTCTTTCTTACTATTTAAGTAAAAAAAAAGAAGAAGGGTTGGTGCCAGGTGGTGGCACAGCGGGTTAAGCAAACATGGTGCAAAGCACAAGCACTGGCATAAGGATCCTGGTTTGAGCCCCCAGCTCCCCACCTGCAGTGGGGGTCACTTCACAGGCGGTGAAGCAGGTCTGCAGGTGTCTATCTTTCTTTCGCCCTCTCTGTCTTCCCCTCCTCTCTTAATTTCTCTCTGTGCCATCCAACAACAATAGCAACAACAATAATAATAACAATAGCAATGGTAAACAAAAGGGGAAAAAAACTTCCAGGAGCAGTGGATTTGTAGTGCAGGCACTGAGCCCCAGTGATAACCCTGGAGGCAAAGGAGGAGGAGGAGGAGGAGGAGGAGCAGGAGGAGGAGGAGGAGGAGAAGAGGAAGAAGAAGAAAGAGAGAGGTATGCACAGGGTGGTAGAAGTATAAGCATGGAGCTTAGTGAGGGAAAAAACATGCTCCACACACAAAAAAATTTAAAAATCTCTGCTAAGTATAATTGATATTCCAAGATTCTATAATGACTTTATTGTGATAAGGGAATACCCATGATATCTTTTGGCATCTGGCTCAAAGGCAGTCATAATGCTTCCATGATTATTGTCACCAAATCCTAGGAGAACAGACAACTCAATGTCATTTAGAGGTTGTTGAAAAGCAAGATAGAAAATAAGTTTCCTATTGTAGTTCAAAGAAGTCCTCAGTTCCGCCCATCGATTTTGGGTAGTTGTGTACCTGGGCTCCAGGATAACCTGAAGGGGCAGATTAGCCCTGGCAGTTACAAGAGAGAGAAATAAGCCCTGATATTGTTGGAGTCAGGAGTATTCTGCCCCATCCCCACCAACTCTGAGCTGTTCCTACAGTGAATAGTATTCTCTCTCCAACTCTCTGCTTTCCTCTCACCAGCACAGTTGCCTGGTATGGCCCTTATGAGTTAGTGTCTATGCTTTGTGTTAGCGTTTAACTTAGTAGACTTTATCGTTATGACGCATACATGTAAGGATGACCGCAATTTATGCTCAGCTACTACCAAATGTATATACCTCTGTGGAGTAAATATGGAATATTTCCAAGTTCATCTTTTTCATAGGCACAGTAATCTAAACATTTGCTTCAGTGTTAAGTTTGGGATCAGGATCTGGGCTGGGCTTGTAAAAATTCACATACAAGTTTCATTTCATTTGTCTGTATAAAACTGAGTGTTCAGGACTTAGTGTTTATTTTCATGAGAGATGGCCACGCAAATGTGGCCACTGTACTGGGTGGAACTCTATAAGGCAGCCGTGCATCTTAACCAGTCTTATCTACACAGCAAGCAGAACCGTGGCACAGTTTTTATGGATGAAGTGAGAAACATTACAGATATTGATCACAACAGGATTAAAATTTTTAAATTTCTATTTACATAGGACAGAGAAAATTTGAGAGGGAAGAGGGGTAGAGAGGGTGTGTGTGTGTGTGTGTGTGTGTGTGTGTGTGTCTGTGTGTGTGTGTATGATAGAGAGGGAGAGAGAGAGAAAAAGAGAGAGAGAGAGACATGGAGCATTACTTCACTGCTTTTGAAGCTTCCCACCACAGGTGAGAACTGAGGGCTTGTATGCAAAAAATTAGTAAAGTCATGGACCCCTTGGAATATGCCTATAAGGAATATACCCATAATAGACCTGCTTTTTCCAAAATGGGAACCAAAAATCTCATCTGCTTTAGTCTTGCCTTTTAGGTTCCTGATTATTCAACAATTTGTTCTTCTTTATATCTTAATGCTTTTTCAGAAACCAAGTTGTAGGTGAGAACTGAGGGCATATCTGAAGCTTCCCCCCACAGGTTTGAAGCTTGGTTGAAGCTTCAACCCCACAGGTGAGAACTGAGGGCTTGTTCACATGTTCTTCGTGGGAACATGTGAACATAACCAGGTGTGCCACCACCATTGGCCCCCTCCCCCCTTCCCCACAACATTATTCATGGAAGAGAAAAGCACAGAGGTCTGTAATGGGAATCCACAGACAAAGACACACATGCAGAATCCCTTCTGCTGCCTGACTGGTCTGACTGGGTGGTGACCCATCCTGTCGCTACACCAGATCTTAATTCGTCCTCAACTTAGGACTCCACTCTGCAGAGACCTTCCCAGAATCACTCTGCACCACATTGATCTCTGCTACCTTCTGAATACCAGTCCTAACTTTCAACACTGCTGATCACACAATGTCACCCGCCACACCAGGCATGGAAATGCCAGTGGCCAAGGCTTTGTGTGCTTCTCTTCTGAGCTTTTTTTAATAATTTATTTATAAAATAAAAAATAGAAAACATCAGCACAAACATAGGATAAGAGGGGTACAATTCCACACATTTCCCACCACCAGAGTTCTATATCCCATCCCTCCACTGGAAGCTTTCCTATTCTTTATCTCTCTGGAAGTATGGACCCAGGGTCAGTGTGGGATACAGAAGGTGGTAGGTCTGGCTTCTGTAATTGCTTCTCTGCAATTACAGAAGGTCAATCCATACCCCTAGCCTGTTTATTTCTCCCCCTCTCCCCCCTCTTCTGTCTTTTCTTTTCTTCTGTCTTTTCTCTTCTCTCAGAAAGAAGGTGACCTCTATAAGCAAAGAAAAGTCTCACCAGAACCCAGGCAGGCAGGAACCCACATCTCAGGCTTTCTAGGCTTCAGAGATGTGTGTATGTAATGTGTGTGTGTAGTTGATAGAAGAGAGGAAAAGTAGAAGGAGTAATATTAAAAATACTGCTAATTTTTCTGAACACAATCAATAATTGATGATTTTGTGTGGCACTGAGCCTCTGTGGATGTTTGATTCTACTGCTTTTTTTAATCTTTATTTTTAAATTTCTGATAGAGAAGTCAACAGACAGAGATGGAAAAGAGAGAGAGAGACACACACACGAGATATCACAGCAAGGTTCACCATCTGTAGATCTTCCCCACAGCCATCCATGATAATCTCATGTGATGCTGAGGCTCAAACTCAGACACTCTTTCAGGTACGGCATTGCCAGACATTCAATTAATATTTAATGTTTATAAATATAAATACATTATAAATCATAAATACATCTAAAAGGTATGATTTGAAGCAGGAAGTGTGTCCTTGCATGTCAGGCAGCCCCCCCTGCTCCATCCTCCATGGCTGACACTATAGCCTATTTACATAATTATTGTTTGTCTGATCTATCTTCTTTCTACCTTAAGACCCACCCTGCCTTCAGGGTATTAATTAATCTCACTGGTTAAAACCTTCTCAACAGTTGCTAAGGGAGTTTCTACCATTAGCCGGCTCTTTCCTTTTCTCCACCCCCTTTCCTAAGCCATTTCCTTTTTTGACTTGCCACTTCCAGTTTTCTAAGATATAAAAGTGTTGTCTCTGATTAATAAACACACATTGCATTCTGCTCCATCACGGGTTCCTGGTCTCTCTCCAGCATTGCTGAGTAAGCAGCAGCTTAGGTTGGCTCCAGTTGAGTTCTCTCCAACCCAGAGAGCACGTGCCCGGGAAGAAACACGTGCAACTCTAGCCCAGCACTTGCAGGTTTTCATGATTCTGGATAAGAGTACTAGAAACCTCCCCCAGGCATGGCTGACGGCTGTGGTCAAGAGGCCAAGCCACTGGATGTGAAGCTAGAGGCCCATGATTGAATCCCTGGAGTTGGATGCCTCTACTCAAAGGTAAAGGTAAACCCAAATAAAGGTAAGCCCCAAGGGGGGAGAAAGGAGGGAGAAAAGAGGGAGAAAGGAAGGAGGAAGGAGGGAGGAAGGAGGGAGGAAGGAGGGAGGAAGGAGAAAGCAGGGAAGAAGCAGGGGAAAAGGAGGGGAAAAGGAGGGAGGAAGGAGGGAGGAAGGAGGGAGGAGGGAGGGAGGAGGGAGGGAGGAGGGAGGGAGGAAGGAGGGAGGAAGGAGGGAGGGAGGAGGGAGGAAGGAGGGAGGGAGGAAGGAGAAAGCAGGGAGGAGGGAGGGAGGAAGGAGAAAGCAGGGAAGAAGCAGGGAAAAAGGAGGGGAAAGGAGGGAGGAAGGAGGGAGGGAGGAAGGAGGGAGGGAGAAAGGAGAAAAAGGAGAAAGGAGAAAAAGGAGAAAGGAGAAAAAGGAAAGGAGAAAGGAAGGATAGTTTGGTCTTTGTGTAGATATGGTGTGGAAAGGGAAGAAAGAGGGCCAGAGTGAGATGGAGAAGGGAAAACACCTGAAAGGTGTGATTGGAAACAGGAAGTGGGTCCTTGCAGGTTTTCATGATTCTGGATAGAAGCTAAGAGTACCAGAAACCTTCCCCTGGCATGGCTGATGGCTGTGGTCGAGAGGTCAAGTCACTAGATGTGAAGCTAGAGGCCTGTGATCAAATCCCTGGAGCTGGATGTCTCTACTCAAAGGTAAGCCCGAATAAAGGTGGGGGAGAGGGGGGAAGAAGGGGGAAGTACTGAGTATTTCTTTTTTTTTTTTTTTTTTCTTTTCCTTCTCCAGGGTTATTGCTGGACTCGGTGCCTGCACCATGAATCCACCGCTCCTGGAGGCCATTTTTTTTCCCCCTTTTGTTGCCCTTGTTGTAGCTTCGGTGTGGTTATTATTATTGCCCTTGTTGACGCAATTCGTTGTTGGATAGGACAGAGAGAAATGGAGAGAGGAGGGGAAGACAGAGAGGGGGAGAGAAAGATAGACACCCGCAGACCTGCTTCACCGCCTGTGAAGCGACTCCCCTGCAGGTGGGGAGCCGGGGGCTCGAACCGGGATTCTTACGCCGGTTCCTGCGCTTTGCGCCACATGCGCTTAACCCACTGCGCCACCGCCCGACTCCCAAGTACTGAGTATTTCAAGGACTTATCACATCATACTGAGAGACTTCAAGGCCATGGTCCTAAGGATGCTCACTGAAAAGTCCAGTGAAGTAAAAATTCAGTCAGAGAAAGTATGGGAGAAGACATAACTGGAATTACAGATATAAAGTTTGATATGAAACTGTATATACATACATATATATGTATATATATATATATATGTTAGCTGATATGAAAAGTACAGTAGAGAGAACCACCAATAAAGAGACAAAGATGAAAGGCTGAAGCAGTAAGCTCAAGGATAAGGTAGAAGAAATCATCGCAAAAAAGAGAAGAAAATATAATTATCAAGAAAAGAGGAAAAGAAAGAATACTAGAATAAATGGAGATAATATGAGAGAGATAGGAGACAATATCAAGAAAACAAGAATTTCATCACAAGGGTGTCAGGAGGAACAGAGAGGGAAAGGGATGGTATTCCTATTTGAAGAAATAATAGCAGACACTTTCCCCAAAATAAAGATGAAGATAGAAGCTTCAAACAGAATAAGCCCAAACAGGTACATATCAAGACATGTAATAATAAAAATGTCAAAGAATTCTGTAACACTATCAAAAGAGTTCTCAACAGAAACTCTAAATTCCAGAAAAGACTGGCAGAATATATAAAAAGTCTGAATAGGAAAGGATATTCCAATCAACGGTGCTCTATATAAAAGGTTTCATTCAGATTTCTGGGAATAAGAAAGGGCTTTTCTGATAAATAAGTTAAACAAATTAGTTGCCACTAAAACTGTCCCACAGAAAGTGCTGAGGGGATTTATATAAAGGGAGCCCACTGAGTGATTTCACTCATGTAGAGTGTGTAAAGGAACAAAGCAGGGGGACAAAGTAAAATGAAAACAAACCTTTAGACTCGGACTGCAGAACTAAAACTTCTGAGGAAGTTGGGGAATTGAGTTGTAGGACTGGAAGAGAGCCAAGAGGTTTTCATGAAGGGAAATTGGTGTTTTGATTATGAAGGGGTAACATATTTTGAAAACATGTTTTCATTTACATGTTTTCAAAATATGTTACCCCTTCAAATAGTACATCTCAATTTCTGACTGTCTCTGTCCAATAAATATAGTAAAAATATGTATATATGTTTTAAAAGGGATGGGTGGTGGTGCCCCTGGTTGTGCATACATGTTACAACATGCAAGGACCTGTGTTTGAGTCCCCAACCCCCATCGGCAGGGGGAAAGTTTTGCAAGTGGTGAAGCAGTGCTGTAGGTGTGTCTGTCTTCCTCCCTCCCTATCACCGGTTTCCCTCTCAATTTCTTTTTTCTCAATTTCTCTAACCAATAACTAAATAAATAAAGATAAAGGGTTCGGCGGTAGCGCAGTAGGTTAAACATGCAAGGTGCAAAGCTCAGGGACCTATGTAAGGATCCCCTTTGGAGCCCCCGGGTCCCCACCTGCAGGGGGGTCACTTCACAAGCAGTGAAGCAGGTCTGCAGGTGTCTGTCTTTCTCTCCCCTTCTCTGTCTCCTCTCTCGATTTCTCTCTGTCCTATCCAACAATGACAACATCAATGGCAACAATAACAACAACAAGGGAAACAAAACAGGAAAAAAATGGCCACCAGGAGCAATGGATTTGTAGTGTGGGCACCGAGCTCCAGCAATAACCCTGGAGGCAATAAATAAGTAAATATTAAAAACTAGAAATAAATAAAGATAATAAAAATTAAAATATATATCTTAAAAAGTAACTTAAAAATAGGGAATCTAGTGGTTATGTACCAGGAGAACTATTAACATAGAGAAAGGCAAGAGATACTGAGAGGATAGTGCAGGGATAGTGGTAGAGACCACTGACGGGGCATCATGCTGATGCCACAGACTTTCATGCATCTGAGACTTTGACGTCACAGGTTCAGTCCTCAGCTATACCTTGTCAAAATTTAACAATTTAGCAGTGCTCTGATCTATCTGTCTGTCTGTCTAACTTTCTCTCTGTATTTCTCATTAAAATAATACAATTAAATATTTTAAAAAAGAAATAGACAAAGTCACATTTGAAGAAGACAGGAAAGAATCCAACACCCCAGTCTCCAACCTAAGATGGAAAAAGGCAAAAAAGTACAGATAGCATTTTTCCACACACACCTATTTTATGGCAAAGAATGCAGGTCTTATATTATCTCCTTGTAGTCTCAATTAATCTGTTCTCAATTACCAAATTCTCAGAGCCCGAAGACTTTTGTTTCCCCCAGTAGTACACCAAAAATACATAGGACGACTCAGTCAACTAGAATGACTGCAGTATAACATATTTATTGGAGAGTTCGGAAGTACGGAGAGAATTAAAGAAGAAAGAACAGGTAAAGGTACACTCTGTAGCCTCTACCTCCATAAGAGAGAAAGGTAATGGAACATCTCGCTTTCAGTCTATTTGAAGACTTAGTGTGTTCTCGGTATTCTCCAGAAGGAATGAAAATACTACAAAATATGCATTTTTGACTCTGCATGTCTCTGTCTGAGGGAGTGTGTCTCTGTGTCCTCACTGGCCAGATGTTGGTCTTTTGTCCTTTGCTGTAGACACTGGTAGCACTGGGCTTCAGGTCCATTTCTGTGCCAATTGTTCTGTTTGGTGCTACTTTGCTGTAGTGAGAGGATGTGCACACAGGTCTTTATTGTGCCATTTTGATCCCCATTTCTCCAAAAATACAGTTTTCAATCAGCTGTTTCTGCTAGCAAAATACAAGTTCTATGAGACTGGTAACCATATTGCTTAAAAACACATGTTGACTAAATTCAGGTGTCAGCAAATGATAATCAAGCCCACCAGTTAAGATGTTAATTAATTTATTTATCTACCTATGCATTTATTTTATCAGAGCACTGCTTAGCTCTGATTTATGGTGGTGAGGGGAATTGAACCTGGAGCTTTGGTGCTTCAGGCATGAGAATCACTTTGCATAACCATTATGCTACCCTCCTCTACTCAAGACATTAATTTTTAAAGAATTTTATGTTTGTAGGTACACATAGGGAAGACAGGAGAGAGAGAGAGAAGAATGAAATAGAAGGAGGAGGGGATGGAAGAGTAGTAAGAGGAGACTGAAATTTAATTTATTATTATAAATAATAAATATAGGGTCAGGCGGTGGTGCAGCTGGTAGAGCACAAATGTTAAGGTTCAAGCCTCTGGACCCCACCTGCAGGAGGAAGCTTTATGAGCAGTGAAGCAGGGCTATAGGTGTCACTCTTATCTCTCTCTCTCTTGCCACCTTTCCCTCTTAATTTCTCTGTCTCTATCCAATAAACAAGTAAATATTTTTAAATTTGCCAAGCTTTGAATTAATAAACAGGACAATTAAGACATTTCTATTTGTCCTTGACTCTCAACAAACTAGGGTTCTCCTAAAATGTCTTCCAAATATCTCTAGAATATGTTGTTTACAGGGAGAACCTGAACCAGTTTGTTATATACACATTCTAAATGTCAGCTGATTGTCCTGATAAATAGCAAGAGTGAAAAGCTCTAATGTACACATTCCAGGTAGCAGTGGCTGTCACGACATAAACCAGCTTCTTGAGATTGATTCAAAAGAGCTTGCCTTGTATCTGCCAAAAGTGTAATAAGCTTGGCAGACTTTATAAAAAGTAGAAGGAAGCGGGTTTTGAGAGCAAAATCAATATGCAAATTTGGACTGTCTTATGTTCTGTATCCCAAAATATTTTATACATCAATTGAGAGACCATATGTGAAGAGAAGAAACAAAAGCTTTAGTTTTCCTTGGCGGCATGTCCTTTACTGTATTTTACAAGGAAAACGTGCTCTAGGTAGCTTTCAAAGGAGAAAAAACAGTTGTCATATATATGTATCTATATATATATTTCTGCTGCTTTTTCATATGTTTTCAAAGTTTTTATTTAAATAGCTGGCATTGTGAAAGTCTATTGTGCATTCAACCACGTGCAGTTTTGTGTATTTTGCCCTTAGTAACCATGGTTTCTCATCTGCACCAAAATGAAGATATTTACATAAAGGTTTCCATGTTCCAACTTTTCTTTCTACATATCAATTTGGTTGCATGTTTGCTGAGTTCAAAAACACAGAATTTACAAATCAGATAATTAAATTCAATATACTCTTTTTGGTCATTAATAAGACCGGTTTGACTCCCCCCCATGTTCTTTGTAAATTCATGCAGAGATAAATGAGTGTATATAAGCTTTTCAGGGCAAAGTGTGTTAATACAAATTGAAAAGCATAGTTAAGAGATATTTCCTCAATTTTCTTTGTAACTATAAATTTACTTGCATGAGTATTACCATCAGAAAACTATAGCAACAATTTCAACACAGTTGCTGAACATGGATTCTGCTGCTGATCTGGTTGTTCACTGAATGTCAGCTCGGAGGTATGATGTCTTCTCTGATGAGCAATCGTATAACTGTAGCAACCCAGCTAAATCCGGTTGACAGAATTGAGGAAGGCAGAACCTCAAGGAATTTGAGAACAGAGTTGAAATAGACTTTACAGAAAGACCTACCAATTTACTTTATATAGTGTGGACACTTAAACGGTGATTTGGTGGATGGTGGGGTGGAGTGGGAGTATGCAAAGTAAGTTGTCAGACGCAGACCATTTTATAGGAAATAAGTTTATGAAGTGGATTTCAGGTAAGGATCAGATTGACAAATCCCAAGAAACTCTGGTAGAAAGCTAGGAAGAAAACATGTTTAAACTTCCAAAAGAGCCCCATAATTTTTTCAAAGTGAAGAATATTGAGACTACTCTAATATTTCTTTGTTGCTGTTTCACACTTCACCAGTTAGATTAAGGACAAGAACTATTTGGAAGGAGGCTGGGCAGTAGCACGCCTGGTACAATAATGTACATATCACCATGCCAAAGGACCTAGGTTCAAACACCCAGCCCCCACTTGCAGGGGCTAACACATGAGTGGTAAAGCAGTGGTGCAAGGGTCTCTCTGTCTCTCCTGGACCGCCCCCCTCTTCACTCTCAAATACTGTCTCTGTGGAAGACAAAAGATCTGGCGGTACTTGTTAACATGAAACTCAATTTATAACTTAATTTCTTTTGATAAAATGCATGCTAGAGGCCCAACTCAGCAGCTCACTTGGGTAGTGTGCCTGCTTTGTCTTGTGCTTGAGCCAGATTTAGGTTCAGCACTCACCAAATTGGAGGAAGATTCTGTGCTATAGTGTCTTTCCCTTTCTCCCTACCTCTTTCATTCTATCTGAAAAAGTTAACCATGAGCAGTGAAGCCCCAGTGACAACAGAAACAAAATGCGTGCACTTGTTCAGAAATTGATTACTAGAACGTAATAAGTACGTGGGTGAGGGGAGGTTCATGAGCAGTGCAGCAGTGCTGCAGGTGTCTCTCCTTCTCTATCACCCTCTCTATCCCTCTTCCTTCTCAATTTCTCTCTGCCCTATCACATAAATAACAAGAATTATTAATAAATATTAATGACTTAGCTTTCTGGCTATGAGTGGGGTCAATTTCCCCTAAAGGGTGAGCTAGGCTTTCCCCAGTATGCTCAGGGTAGGCTCCTTCTAATAAGTATCACCTTGGCATAGAGACTTGAGTTCAGAGAGGCCCTGTGGACCTTGGAATCAGAATCTTCTTATCATGACTTAAAAGATGATGCAGGATATTTTCAGTGTGGTGAGGGGTAGACATGCAGCTTCCTGGGCCAGTGGGGGGTGGGAGTGGGTGGGAGGGATGGGTCACAGTCTTTTGGTGGTGGGAATGGTGTTTATGTACACTCCTAGTAAAATGTAGACATATAAATCAGTAGTTAATTAATATGAGAGGAGGAAAATCAATTGTATGTCTCAAAGTTTTTCAAAACACAAACTGAATCTTTTTAATATATAGGCTGTGTATTTGATATGCGGACTCTCTCAAAAGCCTAGACCAAGTAGATTAGAAGCATCCAATAGCACAGCTATATACAAGATACTGGGTACTGTACAGCAAACCCGAACAAAAGGACTTTTCAAAGTTAACCCAATTACCAAATAATGTGATGATAACATTAACTATCGATTGTCTTTTTGAACCCTAAGACAGCAGGAACCTCACATCTCCACTATAGAGCCCCTACTTCCCCCAGTCCTGGAACCCTTGGATAGGGCCCACTTTCCCGTATGCCCCTCCCAATCCATATCAAATAATATTGCATCCGCTGACCACAACCTAACCAACGCAACGATTGCCACCTCAACATGCTTCACCTCAGACTGTATCCAGAGACTTCACGTGAGGAATGACAACCCTTCAGCTTCATTACTCGGGTGAGACCTTTCCTTTTATAGTACACTCTAATTTCATCTCAGGTGGTTCACTTTATAACAAAGTCCCAAAACCTAGATATACACCACTTTCTGTGAGAGAGAGCATATCTTCACACGTATCCGTAAACTACTGCAAAATATATACCTCAAAGCAGAAGTACACTAGAGTTTGCAGTGAGTACCTCCCTAACACTTCCTCTCCACTATTCTAGGCTTTGGGTCCATGATTGCTCAACAATTTTTTTTGGCTTTGTATGTTAACTCTCTTTTCAATCACCAGGTTCCAGATGCCATCAGGATGCTAGCCAGGCTTCCCTGGATTGAAGACCCCACCAATGTGTCCTGGAGCTCCGCTTCCCCAGAGACACACCCTACTAGGGAAAGAGAGAGGCAGACTGGGAGCATGGACCGACCAGTCAACGCCCATGTTCAGCGGGGAAGCAATTACAGAAGCCAGACCTTCTACCTTCTGCAACCCTCAATGACCCTGGGTCCATGCTCCCAGAGGGCTAGAGAATGGGAAAGCTATCAGGGGAGGGGGTGGGTTATGGAGATTGGGTGGTGGGGATTGTGTGGAGTTGTACCCCTCCTACCCTATGGTTTTGTTAATTAATCCTTTTCTTAAATAAAAAAAATTTTAAAAAAAGAATAATGAAGGCCCTAGAGGCTGAGAAGAAATTCTTGTCCTTGTCCCCATTCTTTGTCCTTTTCCAAACTGAAGACCAAGTCACTGTTCCTACTTTTATAACCGACAAGGATGTAGCTTGGAAGATATCTGCAGGTGTAGCTTTTATCAGTGAACATTTCCTCTCTAGCTGAGAAACTCATCTTTTCACATAGCCAAGGATGAGGCAATTCTGTCCTTGTCCTGTGAAGTCCTCTCCCTCTCCCTCTCCCTCTCCCTCTCCCTCTCCCTCTCCCTCTCCCTCTCTCTTTCTCTCTCTCCCACCATCACCCCAAGCAGTAGAGCAGCATTCTTTTTAGTTTTAATGAACCCCCCCAAATAAACACACTAATTCTTCCTGATTTCTTCAATATTTATTTTATTTATTTATTTTCAGGAGAGTAAAGTAAGCAAAAGAGACCAGAGCACTGCTCAGCTCTGGTATATGGTGGTGCAGGGGATTAAACCTGGGAACTCTGAGACCTTGGGCATGAAAGTCTGCTAAGCTAAATTAGCATAATCTCCCCAGTCCCTGTCCTGTTTTTGTTTTGCTTTGCTTTTCTTTTACAATATTTTATTCTTTTTAAATGAAAAAGTGATACAGAGAGAAAGAAAAAGACCAGAGCCCTGCTAAATTTTGGCTTATGGTGGTGCTGAAGATTGAGCCTATGACCTCAGAACCTCAAGCAGGAAAGTGTTTTGCATAATCATTTTGCTGTCTCCCTAGCCCCTGTTTTTTGTTTGTTTTTGTAATCTCTTCTTTCCACATTTCAAATGTTTGAGATAACTGAATATGAGAATAGAACTTAAATGGCTTTAAACAGTTGCGGTGTTTTTGCCCTTGGTGTTTTATTCATTCATTCATTCATTCATTCATTCATTCACTTATTTATTTATTCAATAACAAACTGACTCAGAGTCAGCACAGAACAAGAGGATGCTCTTAGGGGCATGGACTCTAATGAGATGTTGGCTCTGATTGTATGTGCTTCAGGAACTCTCTGGACAGACATCACCGTGTAATGAATAGCATACAACGAGGCTAGGGCTGGTGTTTGGTACTGTATTCTCCATCCCTTCCAAAGCCCATCCTCCAAGACTTGGGGAGGCGAGGCTGTGTCTCTGTCCCTGAGCCTGTCCAGGGAATGCTGTCATCCCCAAGGTTCCTGTGGGAGCTGGTGCTTACTGAGATTCTTGAGTCTGCTCGGTTTCTGAGTAGAGGTAACATCAGCCCTCTGCCAGATGGCGCATCAAAGAAGAGTAATGGGCTCCTATCTCTGATGATACTCCTCCATTGAGCTTGATGAAACAAAACTTGAGCTAAGCGATCTTGAGAGAGGGAGTTCTCAGAGTAATAAATCTAGGCTGTGAAACAGTGTGCAGCTTAAAAATCGATCTATCCCTTCTTCTGGTGCTACTTGCCTCTTTGAAAAAGTACATGTCTTCCCAGAACACGGGCGACCAGGTGGAGAGTTTGCTTCCGGTTGCTCTTCACACCAACATGTGTTTCATTTCAAGTTGGTAAAATGCCACTGCCTTCATCCCTACTTTCATTTTGCCAGGGTGTCAGTTAGGTTGGAGGTACCATTTTGCTACGTTAGGATCAAGAAATAGGGAGAAAGATTTCATTCATGATCAGTATTACAAAATCATGTTGTTGTTGTTTTTTAAGTGAAATCATGGACATTCATGAATAAACGTTTTACATGTTTCAAACAAAAAGATGATCACAGTGTATTTCTATGGTCCACCATGCCAACAAGCCTTACTAAAGAAACACCTAGGGGGCTAGGAGATGCATATTAGTTATGCCAATGACTTTCACACCTAAGATTCCAGGTTCAGTCCCCAGTGCCACCTGATGCCAGAGCTGATGAATTCTCTGGTGTAAAATTAATTAATTGATTACTTAATTTAAAAAACACCAAGAAAAGCAACAGCTATCCCTTTGCTTAGATTCACTAGAAAAGAGAATTAGTACATTATTCTAGAACATGGAACCACTGGGGCTGGCTCTTGGATTCCAGGCAGGTTTGGGAAAGTGCTTTGTGTTAACAAGATTCTCCTAGGCTTTTCTGTCCTCTGTTATTTGGACTGTGTGAGTCTCTGCCTCATCAGCAGGTGCTACAGAGAATCTAGTTCCTGGGGGCCAGGGAGTGGCACACCCAGTTAAGTGCACACATTACCACATGCAAGGACCCTAGTTAGAGCCCCTACTTTCCACCATCTGGGAGAAAGCTTCACTGGTGGTGAAGCAGGGCTGCAGGCGTCTCTTCTGTATTCCTTTCTCTATCTCCTGCCCCCTCAATTTCTCTCTTTCCTAATCGATAGAGAGAGAGGAGAATCTAGTTCCTTCCTGCTTTAGCAGAACACTGGCCCTCATCTCCTCTACACAAGCCTCTGCAAAGATGGTTCTATGCTAGGGCTCTGACTCTCTCTCTCTCTCTCTCTCTGTGTCTTTCTCTCTCTCTCTCTCTCTCTCTCTCTCTCTCTCTCTCCTGGTAGCCTTCTAGGATCTCCCTGCTTTCTCCTTTTGGGAGGCCCAAATCCTGTGGGTAAAAATAATTTAGACAGTGTGGACACAAACATGTGGTTTATACTTCTAGACCCATAGTAAGTAGCTGTTCCTGTAGTCATAATAAATGATTGCCTTATTCACTTATTCCTAGTCCCTTATTCACTGGGTATCTGCCACATGTGCCAAACCATGTGGGAGGTTATAGAGCAGCCTACAGCCACTGACTATGTAGAGCCTGGTGTGAGAAACTGATTTAAGAAAAATATATATACAATTTTTCACAGATGGTAAAGGTAGAAAGAGAGAAAAAGGAATGACTTGAATCAGAGAGTAATAGTAATGGGGCCAGGTGGTGGTGCTTCCAGTAGAGTGCACACATTTCCATGCTCAAGGACCCAAGTTCATGCTACCGGTCCCCACTTGGAGTGGAGGGGGGCTGCATGAGAAGTGAAGCAGTGCTGTAGGTATCTCCTTTTCTCTCTCCCTTTCTATCTCCCACTTCCTCTTTATTTTTCTCTGTCTTTATCCAAACTAATTAATTAATACAATCACTAAAAACAAGAAAGAACAGTTACTCCTATAACAGAAAAAAAATAAAAGAGTAACGGTAGTTAACCTCATCCAAGGCAGGAAAGAGGGAATGAGAACACTGTTCAGAGAGTTGGAGACTTTCTTGAGAAAGCCACGCTTGTCCCTTTGTTTCATCTGACAAATTAGGAGACAGCACCAAATCCCAGGGACAGGAGAGAGAAGTGGGAATGGGCAGTGATCTTGCCAGGAAATGTTTACATTCTCAGGCAGTGCTAAAGAACTTGTGGGGAGCAAGAATTCCGAGTGAGAAAATCACTTTGACTGCAGGGTTTTCTCAGGTGGCAGTCGGGATACTAGAAAAGGAAAAATGATTTAGCTGGGTTCATATAGGTTTTCAGACTGGCCAGGTTACTGACAAGGGGGCTCAGGGTATTGAGCAAAGGGTGATTAAAGTCACAGACCATGAACTCTATCCCAACTGCCCGAGATGAAACTGGCAGCAGAAGCTGACAGGCAGGGGAATCTGAGAGAGGCACTGTCTGAAGACCCCAGTGGGGCCAGAAAGTTCATAGTGGAAGTAGATGACCCGATCATCATCGGCAGGTAGGACATGGCCATCTCCTAGACTGAATCAGCGGCTCCATTCTGTGAGAGGGAATGCAAATCAAGAGTGTGATGGGCTGAGAGCACCAGGGAGGCCCAGCACTCAGTGACTTGCACAGTGAACCTTGCCTCAGTCATTAGAGAACAGAAGAGGAGTGATCAGGAGGTTAATGAGGGCTGTGCAAGGGAGACAAAGTGAGATGGATAGGAATAGGAGGTTAGGCAAGAGGGAGAAGGATCAGGTGTCTAAAAACAGGTAAAGGGAGCAAGGAGAATGCCACCACCATCTGAGACTTATGTGTTCATTGGCAGGTTCCAAGTGAGAGTCCTGAAGAACCTGTGTTTCTCACAGGGAAAGGAAGGCTGAGCTAATATTCTTTGAAATCTTCAGACTTTAAGAATTCCTTTGATCATGGAGAACTAGGGACTTAGAAGAAGGAAAGAAGCCTTAAGCCAGAGAAGTCACAGGGGCTTTTGTGCAGCTTCCTATAAACAAACATAGAGATAAGATGCTCAGGCTAGACAAACTTGGGAATGGTGATTTCACCCAATTATATCCTCTCCCAATTGAGGGTTCTGTAGCCTAATGGAATGCAACTGCAGTTCCAACCAGAGGCCTGGAAACCAGGGCTTAAGTCAACAAGTATTTGCTGAATAGCAGTGCAGTGCACTGTGGCAGGAGAATATCTGGTTATGTTTAAAGAGTAGCCAGCAGTCAGGGAAGAATAAGAGAGGGGTCAGAAGGTCAGTGATTCTCAGACTTAAGTGTGTGTATAAGTTACCTAGGGATCTTGTTAAAATATAGAGCTGCATTCTGGAATTCTGGCATGAGGCCTAAGAGTCTGCATTTCTAACATGTACCCAGATAAGAAAGATGCTGCAGGCCCAAGGTTGACATTTGATGACTCTCTCTTAAGAAAAGCAAGAGAGCAGTTAAATTAAGGAAGTGTATTATTGTTACATGGGAAAAAGGAGGTATCTGACATTTTTGTCGTGAAATTAACATGGTGTGGTTATATGCTTTCTCTAACTGCATTTAACTGTATAGATGCAGGCATGGAGTTGGCAAGCAGTAGAATTTAATGAGGTAGTTTTCCCTTGATGCAGAGAGAATCCAGTGGAATTACGCATGTGTAAGAGGAAGCCATCTAATGTTTGGCTATGGCATTTAATGTGGGTAAGCCTTGTATAGCTGATGGAGATTCAGACCTGTATCCCCCTTCTTTAATTATTTTTTTCTTTTATTAATTTATTATTGGATAGAGACATAGAGAAAAACTGAGAAGGAAGGGGGAGATAGAGAGGGAAAGACACAGAGAGACACCTACATCCCTGCTTCACCACTTGTGAAGCTTTCCTCTGCAGGTGGAGACCAGGGACTTGAACCTGGGTCCTTGTGCACTGTAATGTGTGCAGTTAACAAGGTGAGCTACCACCTATCCTGCTTAGAACTATAGCCCTTCACAATGAAGAGGACAGTAGTCAGCAGCCATATTTATTCACCAGGTTATCTCACATTCTATTGGGTCAAAATTACATACAATAGGTGATTTCAGCAGTTCAATAGATAACTAAGTTTTTGAAGACAACTTGTATCAAAGTGTTAGTCATGTCAGGAGGTTCACAGTGTTGATGCACAGAGGCTGATTGATGCCCACACAAACACACAGATATGTTACACTGTTAGGAAATTTGATCTTTGGACTGGAGAGAGAATAAGGGTTATGCAAAAAGGCTTTCATACCTGAAGCACCAAAGGTCCCAGGTTCAATTCCAAATACCACATAAGCTAGAGCAGAGCAGTACCATGGTAAAAAAAAAGAACAAAAAAGGATAGGATACTTGTTAAAGGTCACATTTCCTGTCTATTGTTTTATTTATATTTGTTATCATAGTGATACTATAACATGACACAGGTTTAAGCTACATAATATTATGAATCTACATTTATATGTATATACTCTGTTTGCCATCGAAAAATCTAGTTTCCACTCATCACCATAAAAACTATTTACCTTTTTTTCTTGATGAATCTGCTCAACATTGCTTCACTATTTGTTTTCCACAGTATCCAATCCCTTCACTAATATGTGACCACAACTGTGACTGCAGGTAAACCCTCTGTAAATTTATTAAAACCCACTTATCCACTATTGCAAAAACTTGCTGTTGAGCCAAAATCAAACCCGAAATATTCTTTTATTATCATTATTATCTTTATTTACTTAGTGGATAGACACAACCAGAAATTGAGAAAGACACCTGTAGCACTACTTCACCACTTGTGCAGCTTTCCTCCTGCAGGTGGGGTCCAGGGGCTCAAACATGCATCCTTGCACACTGTAACGTGTGTCCAACCAGGTGCACCACCACCTGGTCCCCCAAATACTCTTACAAATTATTAAACATCATTCTTCACCTTGTTGAAATCAGGAGTACCTTTGGGACCGCAGACGGCTATACCACCCAACACATGTTCCCGCAGCTTGCGCTTGAAAGTGGTGTGGGTGTGGCTTAGCAAAGCACTGGAGGCAGAGTTTGGATGTTTATAAGCTAGACCTGTGGGCATTGCTTTCTTCTCTCTCTCTGAGTAAGAGGTCTGACTAGCTTTTTCTGTCTCATGACCTAATATGAGAATGCTCTCAATTTTCCTGAATAAAGTTTAAAATCCCTAAAAATTGTGCTTTCTCCTAAATTCTTTGTTAGGATTATGCATGATGAAATTTTCTTAAAATATATATGTTTTTATTTATTGTTGGATAGAGAGAGAGAAATTAAATGCTGGGAAGTTAGAGAGGAAAAGAGACAGACACCTGCAGCCCTGTTTCACCACTCATGAAGCTGTTCCCCTGAAGGCACAGGGGAAACAGGAGCCTGAACCTGACTCCTTGAGCATTGTAATGTGTGGACTTAACCATGTGTGCCACCACTTGGCCCATACATGATGGACCTTTGAACATGTGGGGAACAAACTTGGCCAGTTAATTCCCCCCAATCCAACCTCACATCTCATGTTGCGTCTTTTTTTTTTTCTTTTTCTTTCTTTTTCTTTTTTCATCTCCAGGGTTATTGCTGTGCTTAGTGCCAGTGCTACGAATCCACTGCTCCTGGAGGCCATCCCCCCCCACCCCCATTTTTATTGGATAGGACAGAGAGAAATTGAGAGAGTAGCAAAAAATAGAGAGGGAGAAAGATAGTCACCTGCAGACCTGCTCCACCACTTGTGAAGCAACCCCCTCTCCCTGCAGGTGGAGAACCCGGGCCTGGAACCTAGATCCTTGCACGGGTTCTTGCACTTAGTGCTATGTGCGCTTAACCTATTGCTATCACCCAGCGTCCCTCATTTTGATTCTATTCCACCTTGCCCTCTGGTTATAAAATTGATATCCATACTGCTTTTGATCTGGGCCTCTGACACTTGGAGATGAAGCCTTTATCCTAATTACATATATATATTTACAGAGCACTGGTGGTGTGGGGGACTGAACCTGGGACTTTGGAACCTCAGGAATGAGGGTCTCTTTACATAACTATTATGCTAACTACCCCTGCCTTCACTTTTCTTCATAATCTACACCTCTCCTGCTTCTGATTCTCTGGGTTACTTTGAACCTTTGACTACATCATGGCTTTAACTAGGTGTCCCCTGTTAAAGACCCTGCCTGCCAGGTGTTTCTATTCTAGGACAGATTCAAATTCTATTTAAATACAGCATTCTAGTCCTATGATGACACCAACAAAAATGAAATGGACCCCTCAAAGGTCTGTTTTTAAACTGAGTTCAGTAAAAGAGGTACCCTAGCCTCACATCGTGCAACAATGATAAAGCTTCTTCTGCTTCCCACAGAAGGCTGGTGTGTCTTATGGGGCATCAGGCAGCAAAAGGTTTTCATGTCCAGTATTATAAATAAGACTGATTCCTGTAAGGGGAGCTCAGAATCTAATGTGGAAGACAGACTCTTGAAAAAAGAAACATGAAGCTTTAGCTTGGTAGGAATCAGCAGGCAAGTGGCCTCGAAGGATTTGGACAGTGTGGGATGATTTACAGTAGCCCAGAGTGTGTTTATGTCCTCCTTGGAGGTTCAGAAACTGCAATAGCTGCACACTGAGGGGAGATGATCAGCCTCTCAAACAACTAAATGATAGCTAAATTCTGGACACTAATGCATAAATCACTGAAGATGCTCTTTTGCCAAGGAACGAAAACTCATATTCACTTCCCAAGTCTATCCCTGCAATGTTGTGATTTAAAAGAAATGCAGTGTGGTCTAGGTGGTGCAGTGGATGGAAGTCGGACTCTCAAGCATGAAGTACTGGGTTCGGTCCCTGGCAGCAGCACATGTACCAGAGTGATGTCTGGCTCTTTCTCTCTCCTATGTTTCTCATTGATAAATACATAAAATCTTTAAAAAATAATAATAAAAAGAAATGGCAATCATTCAAGTGAGCGAAGACTAGATTTCTCCTATAAACTCCTCCTATAAATTCTGGCTTAGAATTCCCAAAAAAGATTGGAATTTCCAAAGTATTGACACTAATCAAGGAGTCTTTTGTTATTTTAATGAAGAGACTTTGGAAATCCCCTCCAAAAGGGGCTAGTTGCCAAGGAAACCAAGGTTCTTCAAGAGTGTGGGGCTATTTTCTGATTTCCAGGGAGGAGGAGTGAAGTTGATTGAACTGCATTGTCAGTGGCCAGTGATTTTATTAATCATTTCTATACAATAGAAGTTTATAAAAAGTCTAAACTTTCAGAGAGAAGCGTGATTTCCCTGAATCTTACTTCTTGTGTCCCTAGGAATGCAGTGATTAAGAAGTAGAGTAATAGAGATGTGAGCCAAATATTGTGGAAATAAAACAGAAGGACTGAAATAGCTTAAACCCATATCAATAGACAGTGGATTTGCAAATACTTGATCTCAAGAACTTGAATATAGCTTATAGTAGAAGGTCTCAAAGTGATGGAGATCATAGAATATACTGATAAGAATTTAATTATTCTGGGAGTCAGGCAGTAGTGCAGCAGATTAAGCACAGGTGGCTCAAAACACAAGGACCTGCTTAAGGATCCTGGTTCCATCCCCCTGCTCCCCATCTGCAGGAGAGTCGCTTCACAGGTGGTGAAGCAGGTCTGCAGGTGTCTGTCTTTCTCTCCCCTTCTCTGTCTTCCCCTCCTCTCTTCATTTCTCCCTGTCCTATCCAACAACAACAACATCAATGACAACAACAATAGTAACTACAACAATAAAACAACAAGGGCAACTGAAGGGAATAAATATTTTTTTAAAAAAGAATTTAATTATTCTTTGTACATCAGGATTTGTTTGAAAGATCATCTCATGGCCATCTAGCTCTAAAAAGAGTTATGTTTCCCTAAAGAACCTTTCCATTTCCTTATACATATACAGTTTTTGTCTTAATTGCAAAGCAATGTTATTTCCCATTATAACTCTTAGTGTTAGCCTCTATGTAAAATTTGCCTTTTACAGTAAAGTTTGATTATCTGGACACCAAGGTTCCTAAAATCTTAGGCTTTGGTCCAGATTTGAAGACAATTGGAGAAAGCATACACATAAAATATCATTTTCCTTTTTCTTTTTTTTTTTTTTAAATTCCAGGGTTATCTCTGGGACTCAATGCCTGCACTATGAGTCCACTGCTCCTGGAGGCTATTTTTCCTTGTTGTTTATTATTGTTATTATTGTTGTTATTGCTATCATTGTTGTTGGATAGGACAGAGAGGAGGGGAAGACAGAAAGGGGAGAGAAAGATAGACACCTGCTGCAGACCTGCTTCACAGCCTTTGAAACAACCCCCTAAAGCGGGGAGCTGGGGGCTCCAGTGCTTTGCACCATGTGCGCTTAAACCCACTGCACCAACACCCAGCCCCAGCACATTTATCTTTTATCATGGCTATTGTCTGTCTTCCTGAGACCAAGTAAAATAAACAAATGTATAAGCCTGGGTGAGGTGAAGACTCTGAAGTTTCTGCACATGTTGTATTAGTGAGTTCTTCAAGAAGGGAGGAAAAATAAAACCCAGATAAAGTGAGAGCGAGAGAGGAGAAGGAGAAGAGAAAGAAGAAGGGCATGTATTGTTTGAAAGTAAAAAAAAAAGAAAGGTAAGAGGAAAATGATACAAAGATGAAGGAAATTAACAGTGGAAGTTAGTAGTAGGTTAATAGCATCTTTTCTTTTATTGGTGCTGGGGGAAATGAGAATAGGAGAGGATGGGTCAGTAACTGATTCAAGAGTCCTAATTAAAAAACTATGATAAGGTTGAAGAGGCAAAGTAACCCAGAGAATGTACAGTAAAAGATCCAGATGTGGAAAAAAAGAAAAGTGAAGGATCAGGATACTTAATATTCAAGTGTCATAAACTAAGGTCAAAATCAGCATGGATATTAATTTTAGAACCAGAGAGCAAGGTGCAATAGAAGGAAAATGAGGTCTAATTAGTACTTAAGTGTATGCAGAATTTAATAGAATGTATGTCTTTCTCTGTGTTGAGTTATTCATTCTTTGGACCAATGCAGGGAACTACAACTTAAGTAGACACAGTCTTGCACTTACTTTTACCCTGTACCTTTATTTCTTAATACCAACTGCCTGGATTCCAAACATTGGGTATCAAGTTTGCAGTTAAACTTACAGGCCTAAACCCATCAATATTCAAGTCCATTCACACACAAACAAGAAGTGAATATTCTGTATGTTTATCAATGATGATGTTTAGTCTTTAGTTTTAATGACTACTACAAAAACATAAATCTATATGCTTTTCACTGCTTTAAATATTAATTTCTCCATTATTTTCAACCTTTCATACTATTCTATAGTAAGTACACATATCTTACAAATGGACTTGAACCTTATGCCACCAAAAAAATAAGAATTATTCGATGTAAATTCATTCAGTTCTCCAGCAAATCTGCAAATTTACCTGTACCTCCATGTATATATTGCCAAGAAAAAATTTCAGAAAAGATGAGTCTCATTATTAATGGAATAAGAACTAAAAAGACATTATGTCCAGGTCAGATAATTTTTTATAGAAACAGAATCATAAGAGAGAGAGAGAAAGAGAGAGAGAGAGAGAGTCCTGTAGCTCTGCTCCATCACTCATGAAGCTCTGTTGCTGGGGACTGGGTGGGGATGCTTGAACCTGCCCAGGTCCCATCTGGATAGAATTTGGTTTGGATATAATTATGGTTGTTTGGGGATTGTGGCAGGGTTAATTGTTTTAAAGAATTGACAAATTATACACCTAACATTTCCTTATACTTCACTTTATTTCAATTTCATTATCTATTTAAAATCAATAAAAAGAATAAAAGATTGAGTAATAGTCATGAGAGAGGGAATTATATTTGAGTGACAAGTCCTGTCCCCTCGGAGCACATAGACTGACACCGAAGGACACAGCTGCTGGTGGGTCCGAGGGGGAACATTGTTAGATAGTTCTATGTGGTATGTCTTGGCTGTGGTCCCCAAGGTTACTACTCAGAGCTTTACAGATTTAGCCATGCAAGACTGCAAAGCTCCCAGGCCCTTGCCTTGGGACTCCTGCTGGAGAAGGTGGTAGAGGTGGTGGTGTAGCTGCTGTAATTGACCTGCTTCTACCATGCACCTTCCTGCAGTGGGAGACAGTACCAGTGCCGTGTGTGTCTGCCATTGGCTGGATGCTCAGCCTCTTAATTCTGTGTGCATGTCATAGGACCGTGAAAAGTCTGATATGAGATGTGAAAAAGTACTTGCAGATTCACTGGCTGCTCAGTTAGAGACGTACCCACTCATGTAGAGGATTCATCCTGCTCCAAAGAAGGAGGCAGAGATCCTAAAAGACCAACTAAGAGAAGGAAACCCTGCTTGCACAGAGCCATCTTTGCAGAAACCTCTGCAGAGGTGACCAGGGACAGGTGGATGAGGCAGAGATGTACACAGCCCACACAGCAGCAAGAGATGGTGGAGAAGACCTAAGAGCTCAGGAGAATCATCACATCACAAGCTGCTTTTCCAAACTTAGTGGGAGGCCTAGAGTCAGGCCCTCATGGTCCTGTTGGAGGTCAGTTTAGGAGAAGCAGTACCCCTCCCCGTGCACCCTGCAGGCATCTGGAAGAAGGGAAGCATATCCTGTACCTTCCTCTCTAACAGCAAAGGTCAGAATGTGCAGATGGAGGCAGAGGTGAGCACCTGAAGGCAGCGGAAGCACATCCCCTGAGGTTCCCGCCCTTCCCCAGAAGGAACTATAAAACTTCAAAGAGCAGGAAGCTTGGGGCCTTCATGTCTGCTTCTGTCTGTCTGTCTGTCTGTCTGTCTGTCTGTCTGTCTGCTTACAGGCTCTACATACACACATGGTTTCTACTTTCTTCTCCTTTTCTGTCCTTACTTTCTCCCACTAAATGTTCATCTCCCTGATACATGACTGTTCTCTTGGGATTCTTCCATGTGGGAGTCAGTGTAGAACCCCACAGGAGGGAACTGGAGAGTGGCCCCAGTTAGCTTGTCCCCTCAACAATCTCTTGAACTGGACTGCATCTACCTATGTGTCTTAATGCAGCTCTTCCCCCTGTCTTCCTCTCAGGCCTCCTGACCACCAGGTTGCATGCACCCTGCTGAGGGACAAGAGGTCAGGGGTGCCACCCAACATGAACTGCAATCCCTCCATCACAGAACAATAGTCAACAGCTTAGTCATCAACTCCGTCTAAAGCTGAGGAGTTCCAGGAAGACACCAATGTGGGACTCATGCACACAGATTACTTGTATTGTCGCATTGAGGGTGGGGGTGGGGGGTGTCATAAACATACTCAAAAAGCCGTTTTTATATCAGAAGGTTTCTTCTCACAATTACCTCACAAATAATCAAATTCTCTCAAACATGCTCCTTTCTGAGTGAACTGAAAGAAGTGTGAATCTGCTATTTCAGAGTTGCAATCTGGTTCATGCATTTAAAACCATAATTATTGTTTCAGGTATCAGAGTACTTTTATCTCTCTGAAACAGAAAAAAATAAGCTGTGTGCAAAGGGCAATCACCTCCAACTTGAAATCTAAGATCCTTAAATCAACTCTTGTTTCCTTTGCATTAAATGTTTATATTGATTTCCTAATACTATAAGGGGCACTTAACACCTCTATTTATATATAAATGACTGGAAGACCACTTTTGTACTTTCAGCTGAAGTAGGTTATTATGAAATAGACACCTGATATTGTCTGAGGAAGTATTTTGTTATTTTAATGTAGTCCATAAATTATAATTGGACATGTTTAAAATAAAGCACATTTGTCCCTAACAGGGAAATCCACTCTGACCCTTGTCATTTGAAATTTAAACCAGTCATTTAAAGAAAGACATGCCTTGGCCCAGCTATGGGATACTCGTTGGGGACACAAGTTACTATGTGGTGAGAAACTTGGTTGAGCACACACGTTACTGACCCTGCCTGCAGCGGGGAAGCCTTACTAGCCAATGCTACAATTGTTTCTCTGTTTCTCCTCTATATCCCTCTTCCCTCTCAATTTTGACCTGAGAGAGAGAGAGAGAGAGAGAGAGAGAGAGAGAAAGAGAGAGAGAGGAAAAGGAGGGAGGGAGGGAGGGAGGGAAAGAGGGAGGGAAGGAGGGAGAAAAGCAATGCTGGGAGCTGTGGATTGATCACACAGGCACTGAGCCCCAGTAATAACCCTGATAGATAGATTAAAAGATGGATATATATATATATATGTATGTATGTATATATGTATATATATATATATATATATCTGTTTTCTCCTATTTTTTTTCAAACTGTCCTGCCTTCACTTTTTTTCCAATTCACCCCTACACTTATTATAAACTCCAGGAGTCCTTCCTTTTTTCCCTCTTCTCTCTCAGATAAGAGAAACCATGCCTGGCTTTCTCTGGTATTTTCCAGAGTCACTTCCCTTTCGTTGGTGGTATAAAAACAAGATTCCTGGTGACAAATGCCTCAGGTCCTGGTGGGATGGGGGGACAAAGCACTTTGGTCTTCTTTCCCTGTTGTTTACCCCCCTAGGAATATGGACCAAGATACTTTTTGGGGGTGCAGAAGGTGGGAGTTCTGGTTTCTATAATTGCTTCTCTACTGGACAGAGTTGTCAATGGGCATTTGTAGGTCAATCCATACCCCTGGCCTGCGATTTTACAATATCTAGTCCACTTTTACTATGTAGAAGGAAGTGGCAAGGAGCTAATGGGAGAAGAGTTGGGAATAGCATTTTGGTGTACCAGAACTATGGGCATAGTTGAACTCTGCCCAGTTGGTCTTTTTCACTTGTTTTCTTCTGTTAGCCATCTTAAGCTTTTCCTGCATTGGATGTTATCTTGTATGTGAAACTCTTGGTAGGACTCCTGGCTTTGTGTCTGGGTATTTCATGTGTCCTGGGCTTGGTAAAGCAAATTAAGTTCATTCCCAGTCACAGAAAGGAGCCTGTGAGATCTGAGCAAAATCATTTAAAGACCTCTGTAGCATTTCTTTACTGGCACTAACAAGGTAATTTCCCTGGATATGTCCTGCTCAAAGGGCATATCTGGAGTTGCTGACAGACATCCTGCCCCAGAATTAAAGAGAATCTGCCTGGAAATGAAGCCCAGAAAAGCCAGGAAAACAGAGAAAGGAAAGGAGAAAAACTGGATGACCTCAGTGAAGTCTCTGAATACAATCATGGCAAGAGTTGATTGATCTCTAGACTTTCAGCTATCTCACGTAATAGGTGACATGTTTTTTTTTTTTTTTTTGGGGGGGGTGGTCCTACTTGTTTTCTTAGTGTTCTGGTGTCTCCCTCTCTTCCTGTCTCTTTCTTCTTTTCTGTCTGAATTGCCCATATTGGTAAACTTCCAAAGATGGGGGAAAATGAATTAGTTTTGTGCTAGAGTTATTTGGAAAACTGAACAATTCACTTAAACATGGAATTTTAGTTTTTTCAGCTATAAAGTGACATCAGCAAACTGACTCTACACATTAACTGTGAGAATTAAGAAAGATAATAAGATTCAATACATTGACTTGGGAGATACAGTCTAAGAAATGCATATTCTCCGTGGCGCGAAGCTCAAGGACCAGCATAAGGATCCCGGTTCAAGACCCCGGCTCCCCACCTGCAGGGGAGTCACTTCACAAGCGGTGAGGCAGGTCTGCAGGTGTCTCTCTTTCTCTCCCCCCTCTGTCTTCCCCTTCTCTCTCCATTTCTCCCTGTCCTATCCAACAATGACAATAGTAACTACAATAAGAAAACAACAAGGGCAACAAAAGGGAATAAATAAATAAATAAAATAAATAAATAAAAGAAGAAGTACATATTCTCATTTGTTCTCAATGGGTAAGACACTGATACCATTTTTCAAATGAATACCTTCATATCTACTTTTATTTTCATGTGTATTCCTTCTGTTATTTTTATTCCTAATGAATACTATCCTAAATTACTAGTTTCTTGTTTAGAAGTGTTTCGTATACTCATTTTCCTTTTCATTCTAGTTGCTACCATGTAAAGTCGGATTAGCTCCATGGGCAAACTCTTAACGCATATTGTTTCCTCTTCTAGACTATTAGTATTAGATATTCTGTTACTAGAATTATCTTTTAAAAGCATGTTTTTTTCATAAATAAGAACTTATAGTTTTTCCCTACTGTCAACTGCACTTAAATGCTTTGATTTCAATTTGCAGAATCTCCCATAAGATTTCACAGTAGCTTTCAACTGCACACCATCTCTTTATTTTTTTACTTAACTCTATTAAAGTGTAATTTCCATAAAAGAAATTTCACTTTAAGTGCAGAATGTTGTTGGTATGCATGATACCCCTTCTGTTTCATTTGGTTTAAATCCCCCCTGCTTAACACTATTCTATTTACATAACCACTTCATTTTATTTACATAACCACTGTTAACAAGTTCCACCCTCCCTCTAGGGTATTTGTGGTTCAGTGATAGGATTCTCGCCTAATCTGCCCCCTCTTTGTCACACTCTGATTTTCACCAGTCACTTTTCTCTCCACCCTCTCTATGTCACATCCTGTTTCCACCTTACTTGGCAAGTATATATAAAGACAACATTGTGAGTTTTACAGTACTTTACCTTGAGTTTAGCTTAGCTCGTCTTAGATTGGGCTGCGTACTGCATGAATAAAGAGATACTGCCTACAGCTCAACCATGAGTCCCTGGTCGTCTGTTACCCGCCCGTGAAGCCAGCCCATTGAAAACAACATAACCTGTCGAAAACAACAGAATGTGATTAATTTTGGCATTTAAAAATATTTTCCTTTAGTTAAAGAAAGATAAAGAGAAAAAGATACAGAAAGAATATGGAAATAAGTGAAATAGTAGCGAACATCAGAAATGTAAGACCTCTGATTTCTTAACCTGAGGAGTCAATGGCTTTCACAGGACACTGAGCACTCCTGGGTCCAGGCGAACAGCTGTACAAATGAGAACTCAACTCTGCACACGAGGCTGCTGTTCTGAGTGTGACAATTTCTGCTTACTATAAATTGTCTTCTTCTTCTTCTTCTAGCGTTTGCCCTTCTTCCGTAGTTATGGAGTGGCTCTGTTTTGGGTATGGTGACCAGAGCTTATTATATTCATGAAGGTCAGCCTAGTGTGATCTTATCCAGTCATCACCAGAAGTCCGTTTTCCAACTATATTTCTTAAGAAAAAAATATGTCTACCTTATATATGGGTTTATTTGGTTTGTTAACGCTATCCCTTCCTCCATGTGATGAAGTCAAATTGATCATATAAGACTAGTAAGAAATTCAGTTCTCAGCTAGGGTTGGGGTATAGCATAATGGTTATGCAAAGAGACTTTCATGCCTGAGGCTTTCAAGTCCCAGGTTCAGGCCCCCACACAACCATTAGCCAGAGCTGAGCAGTGCTAGGTTAAAAAAAAAAAAAAGAAGAAGAAGAAAAGAAATTCAGTTCTTAGGTGGAGTTTTCCTTCCTGAAGCACCTTGGATTGTTTCTCTCTTCTCTCTGTCTTTCCCTCCACTAGACTTGAGAAACTCTATAATTTATTTTTATCTTTTTTAAGATACATAACAAAAATTTTATTATACAGTTTAAATTAGCTTTTTTGCTCATTTTCATATTTATGTTATTCAATTTCTGAGGATTCCAAGTCAAATAGTCTGAACTTCAAATAATATTTATGATCCCTACCATAATAAACTGAATTCTAGAGCTCATTGGTTTTATATGGTCCAGACATAATCAGTCCTACTCTAGAGGTACTTACTGTAAGGTTACATGTCTCATAGTTCTTTTACCATCAATAATAGGTAGTAGAGCCAAATGGGCAATCAGAGTATTGGGGAGTGAGAATTGATTTATCGAAAAATGCAAAGCAATCTCATTGTATTTAGACCTAATTCACAATGTGTTCAAAATGAGATTTGGGTTTTTTATAACTCCTGATATATATTTCAAATACTTAAGTAATTACAAAAAATACAGAATTGTCAGACTTATAAAAAACAATCACTATCTATGGGGTCAGGGAGTAGGACACATTACAGTGCACTAGGACCCAGGTTCAAGCCCTTGATCCCCACTTGCAGGAGGAAAGTCCCCACCTGCAGGGCTGCAAAGTGTCTCTCTGAATCTTTCCCTATCCCCCCCTCACCTCTCAGTGTCTCTCTGTCTCTATTCAATAATAAATAAATAAATAAAATATATTTTAAAAAAATCACTGCTGAGGCACAACAGTGAAACAGATAAAATCTTATTGGAAAGCTTTTCTTTATGCAGATTTCAGCAAAAATAGTAAAATTCTGGAAAATGAGCATAGATGGAATCTGTAAAGTACCACTGGCTCTTAAATGAGCAGAGCACCATTGGAAGTGTGGTATCATTGCTTTATGAAACCATTTGGAACTAGTATATGCCTTTTCTAATCATTATCTCAGAAATGTGGGACCTGTGTCCTGTAATTATGGGTTTAATGTATTTTAAGTAAGAAATGCATTTTAAAAATGTCTTTCAAGAACATCTAAGCAAATTCTTACGCCTTTATGTTCAGTTGTTGGCTGAAACTGGAGATAGTCTATAATAATGCCCCCCAAATTGTTATTAGTGAATCAAATTGACCATATTCATCCATCCATTCATTCAGCTATTTATAGAGCACAATGAATTGGGTATAATTCCAGGTGTAAAAAAACAGACTGAATTTTTTATTTCATGTCACTTGCCTTCTTACAAGAGGCAAATAAGCAAGCAGGTATAATAAGGCAAATAAGCAAGCAGGGTGATAATAAGAATTTTAAAGCAAGTATAAGAAGTTAGGGATAAGTGATCCAGGAGGTGGCACAATGGATAAAGCACTGAACTCTTAAGCATGAGGTCCCATGTTCAACCCCCAGCAGCACACGTACCAGTGTGATGTCTAGTTCTTTCTCTCTCTCCTCCTATCATTCTAATTAATAAATAAATAAAATATTAAAAAAAAGAAGTTAGGGAGAGTTACAGAGAGTGAATGAGAAGTAGAATACTGTGGTAGAAAGCTAAGTTATTGGACATGTCTTCTTTTTTAATATTTTTATTTATTATTGGTTAGAAACAGAGAGAAAGAGGAGGGGGAAAAGACAGGGGAAAGAGACAGAGAGGCACCTGCAGCCCTGCTTCACCACTCATGAAGCTTTCCCCCTGCAGGTGGGGACCAGGGGCTTTACCTGGGTCCTTGCGCACTGTAATGTGTGCACTTAACTGGGTGTGCCACTGCCTGGGCCCTTGGAGATATCTTCTAATGTGACATCTAAGTAGAGCCTGATGTGAATGAGAGACAGAGAATGCCTGGAAGAAAGGTCTGGGCAGAACGAGTACTGAGTGCAAAGGTCCTGGGTTGAAAGGCTGATATCCTGAAAACAGTTAAGGGGCAAAAAAAAAAAAAAAAAACATGCAGAAATAATGGTAACTCAAGGTAACTGTACCATTACAGTGTGAGGGGTACACATTATTACCTTCAGAATGAGGAAATGTGAGGTGTAGTTGAGAGATCTATAATGTAATATTTTGGGTAGTTCTCAGAAGGAATCATTAAACTTGGACTTAAAAACCAGTGAGTTACAAGTTTTGGAAGAAGTATAGAGATTGGAAAGAAAAGTAATTGGAGGGTAAACCTGTAGGAGAGAAAGAGAGAGAGAGAGAGAGAGAGAGAGAGAGAGGAAGGGAGAGAGAGTTGGGTTTGGGCCTTAGGAGAAGAAATCTGCATTTCACATGTCCAAAAATACAGATTTATTTTTTAAAATATTTTATCTATTTGAGAGAGATGCAGAAAGAGAGGCACACACTCATACAGAAACCCCAGAACACTGCTTAGCTCTGGTTTATGGTGGTTCCAGGGATTAAATCTGGGACTTTGGAGCCTCAGGCATGAGAGTCTGTATGCTTTACTTTCATGCTATCTCCCTGCCCTAAAAATACAGATTTATTAAGGAACTGAAAAAAAATTGTTTGACTATCTGTACAGAATACAAGGGGGTCAGGTGGTGGCGCACCTGGTTAAGTGCTCATATCACAGTGCACAAGGGCCCAGGTTCAAGCCCCTGTTCCCCACCTGCAGGGGAAAGCTTCACGAGTAGTGAAGCAGGGCAGCAGGTGTTTCTCTGTCTCTCTCCCTTCCCTCTGAATTTCTCTCTGTCTCTATCCAATAATAAATAAATAAATAAATAAATAAATAAATAAATAAAACAAAACAGAATGCATGGGAAGGAGATATTGTGAAAAGACTGAAGTTGGAGAGTGTCTAACCGGATTATGGCTAAGCAAATTCTTTTTTAAAAAAATATTTTTATTTATTTTATTTTCATGAGAAAGGGTAGAAACAGAGGGAAAGATACTGAGAGAGAGAGAGAGAGAGAAAGAGATCAGAAACTACTTAGTTCTGGCTTATAGTGGTACTGGGGATTGAACCTCAAGGCCTCAGGCTTGAAAAGCTTTTGCATAACCATTATGCTGTCTCCCCAGCCGTGGCCAAGAAAATTCTATACATTGGTAGTAAATGCTGATGATTCTAATCAGAATTGTCTTTTCTCAGTTAATAATATCTGAATTTTTTTTCTAGGCTATAATAAAACACTGCCAAGTAGCTCTTCAGGTGCTCCACTTAGCAATACCACAACTTAACAGACTAGTTGGTCCTCTTATTTATGTCTTTCAGATATGCAATATGAATTGTCATTGCCCATAAATTCTTTTTAATACATTATTTATATTTAACCTATCTGAAGAAAAAAAATACACATCATTTATGAGGAAAGTTGCAGCAAATTTTTATGTAAATTGAATGTTTTATTAATATTTTTCCTTTTTATATCTTTTGAAAAGGAGAGAAAGATGTGCAAATTTCCTGCTGGGAGTCTTTGGGGTTTTCCAAAGAGTAAGTAATTCTCTTGTTTGTTCTTTAGTTTTTAATATATTTATATATAACCACTAGGGAGGAAGGACTCTTCCCACCTAATGACTTTCTGAGTTTAAAGCAACTGAGTCTACATTCTATTCCATTGAGGTATCTGAAAATAAAATATATTTTACATTTTCAATGTAACTTTCTTTTCTTTTTTTTTTTTTTTGTGTGTGTTTTTTTTTGTGTTTTTTTTTTTTTTTTTTAATTTAAGAAAGGATTAGTGAACAAAAGCATAAGGTAGGAGGGATACAACTCCACACAATTCCCACCACCCAATCCCCATAACCCACCCTCTCCCATGATAGCCTTCCCATTCTCTAGCCCTCTGGGAGCATGGACCCAGGGTCGTTGAGGGTTGCAGAAGGGTCTGGCTTCTGTAATTGCTTCCCCGCTGAACATGGGCGTTGACTGGTCGGTCCATACTCCCAGTCTGCCTCTCTCTTTCCCTAGTAAGGTGTGTCTCTGGGGAAGCTGAGCTCCAGGACACATTGGTGGGGTCTTCAATCCAGGGAAGCCTAGCCAGCATCCTGGTGGCATCTGGTAACTTTATTTTCTAAGATTTTTATTTTGATATCTGGAAAAATGAATTTTACCATCCCAACAATCAGATAGTACATGTATACTTACAAATCTGATTTTCCTGCTGCTTAATTTTTTTTCTCTCACTCATACTTAATAGTTTGATCCTTTTGAGTCAGTATTATCAGAAGATGCCAATACTTTGATATATGTACATTATGGTCTCTGCCCAAATTTACAGATCAGCAGATACATTTGGACAAATTTTCCTAGGCTTATTTGTATATTATATTGACCTGGTAGAAGACAGTAAATTGGAGTAATGTTGATGCCAAAGCTTAGACACTACATGATTTGCAAAGTAGATTGAATCTAATTGTCTACATTTTACTGATACCTTCATCACACTTCATCTACAAATCAAATGCGTCAAATGATGTGATTCCTTTAGCCAAACTAGAGGTAGTACCATAAGAAAAAAAAAAAAAAAAAAGAAGAAGAAGAAGAAGACAGAGAAGGTCAGAATAACTCTCAAATTGCAAATGACTTCTGTGTGATCATCACCACGTATAAGCCAAGTATAAACCTTAGTTCATGATGAGATTTTAAGACTAAGCCAAATGTTTCTCCATGTTTGGATCAGGAGAGGAAACAGATCACAAAGATTCTAGAAATAGAATGAACACTGAAGAATTTTGTTCATGTGCCAAGTGCTTTCCAGGCATCATTTTGCATAATCCTCAAAACACTTGTATAAAACAGGTACTGTTACCTCGTTTTTGCAGAGGTGGAATTTGACGTTTATAGAAATTTAAGCAACATGCATCAGGTGATGATGATTTCAGTGCAGATCTAGGATTCAAACTCCGGTCACAGTAGTTCAGAGCCCCAGCTCTTCATTACATTCCAAGAAAAGACGAAAAGCAAAGCAAAAGTTCTCGCTAGCTCATGGCTTCTTGAATTAAATGGTAGGGATAGGCTTATTTCCTTTACAGAATTTCTTAGGAAAAGTGGAATAAAGGGCAAGAGAAGTCTAGTTTATTTGTTTGTTATTTATGTATGATGATAAGTACTGTTTGTGTGACAACTCTACTCATTGAAATCCTTGGGTTATTTTTTGTAAGAGAAACTGATAAGAATGAGGTAATAGTCCCCAACTAATAAGCTACAGCTGTGAAAAAGTGTTAAAGAAAACACAATGATTAATCTGATACTATACTAAATATTAGAAATAAAAAATGTTCAGTCACTACATTCTGGGTTCTGATATTAACACCAGCAGATGAGATTGGGAAGAGGTACTCTCAGTCTCTGGTATACAGGAGACTGATGATACAGAAGTTTATATATGGGCAAACTACAATTAAAAACTTTATCGGGAGTCAGGTGGTAGTGCAGCAGGTTAAGCACAGGTGTCACAAGTGCAAGGGCCTGCGGAAGGATCCCGGTTCGAGCCCCCGACCTGCAGGAAAGTTGCTTCACAAGCTATGAAGCAGGTCTGCAGGTGTCTATCTTTCTCTCCACCTCTCTGTCTTTCCCTCCTCTCTCCATTTCTCTCTAACCTATCCAGCAATGATGACATCAGTAACAACAATAATAATAACTACAACAATAAAAACAAGGGCAACAAAAGGGAATAAATATATAAAAAAACAAAAAAAAACTTTATCACATTGTCTTTTTCATTTTTTATTAGTGACTTAATACTTATTAACAAGATTGTAAGATAATAGGGGTACAATGTCCACCAGTAGAGTTCTGTGTTCCATCCCCTTCATTGGACGTTTCCCCTTTATTCCTTGGGAGTATGGACCAAAGATCTTTTTGGGGTGCAAAAGTTGGAGTTCTGGCTTCTGTAATTGCTTCACTGCTGGACATGGACATTGGCAGGTTGATCCATACCACCAGTGTGTTTCTATCTTTCCCTAGCCGGGTAGGGATCTGGAGAAGTGAAGTTCTGGGACACATTGTTGAGGTCATCATCCAAGGAAGTCAGGATGGCATCTTAGTAGAACTTGATGGCAGATTATTGGAGTTGGAAGGTTGACATCTCATGTTTGGTGCCTCTGGATACAGTCTGAAGTATCACATCATTATTACTTAGTTAAAAGTTTGTGTAGTTATCCTGTGATATTTTATGTCATGTTACCTTGATTGTATAGTCTCAGAAGTGGAACTTCAATTAGGCTGCACTCAGTCTGAAGTATCACATCATTACTTAGTTAAAAGTTTGTGTAGTTATGTGATATTTTATGTCATTTTATGTTACCTTGATTGTATAGTCTCAGAAATGGAGCTTCAATTAGGCATGCACTTGAACACGAAAGAAAAGAAAAAAAAAACAGAAATATTTATTTGACAAAAAGGCTAATAGAGGAGAGCACTTTTCAGTTTCTGGTATGTGGTGATCATGGAGAACTTGGAGTCACAGTCCTATAATCTGCAGCATTATTGCTGTGCTATTTCCCCAATCCCAGTTAGGAACTTTGATATTTTAATAGTTATCTCCCCCACTCTACCCCCTGATAAATTCCAAATATGTTTCACAGGGCTGAGGCAAATTTGGGCAATAGAGACTCTTGAAATCCATTATTTGTAGCTCATCACCATCAAATTGTTACTTTAAAAACAGATAAGAAAAATGATAGCACACATAGAATTCTAAAACTATATCAGGAAAATGCTGTGCAAAGGTTTTTTTTTTTTGTGCACAAGGAACATGTCATGTTCAACATTGTCTTCAAAAATGAGATCAGCTAAGGCTGGAACTTTGGGTTTCCTGTTTACTGTCATCAATCAATCACTGATTTATATATACACATCA